>NC_140939.1:163958044-164068044 GCF_014529385.1 Adiantum capillus-veneris | reverse complement strand
TCTAGGCAAAGATAAGTACAAAAACAACTCAGTCTTTGATTGATAATTGTACAACATAATAAGAATGAAGTATCATTCCAAATGAATTTGTACAAAGGTATCAGAACTATCCCAATTGAATCATCAAGCATTTTCAAAGTTGGATTGCAGCAAGCTAAACCTTTTTAAGCCAAGATAGAATTCTCACATGCATCCATATAGTCAAGACAACAGATATGTCAAACTTGGCTGTGTATGGAAGGCTTTAAAGAACCTATTAGGTGTTATCCATGTCCAACTTAACAAATTATTAGACTAGCTATTGTCCTTAAAAAATACTGAAAGTACTTCAATCTTTTTTCCAAAACTATTACGTCCAAGCAAGGATTTGCTAATTTAAAGTAGTGTATATATTCTTTGGCAAGTATATTTTTAAAAAAAACCCTAGTACTTTCCTTAATCCTCGTTTAGATTTGCTTTCTCAAAATACTATCAAATATATTGTTTTAGAACAATATTATTGAAGTGTATCAGCCTGTCAAAAAATCTACCATAATTAAAACTTGAGTATGCAATTACCGCTTCAAAGTTTATCAACGATGTTTTTCTGTCGTTACTACAATTATGTTGTATGGATCCAAGTCGAACACTATAGTAGTGCTGCTTCCCAATAATAATGAAAAGAGAGATCAAGATCAGGGTCAGCCTACTGCTACTTCTAGTGGTTTAGATAAACAGCTGTCAAGAACAAGAAATATCATATAAGAATTGCTTCAGGGCATAGCCTGTTATCTAAGAATTGAGCTAGTTATAAGAACCAGAAGCCACATAATAATGCGATATACAGCAACACGCTAAAGGTCAGTTTTTTTTGCAGATAAATAGACTCCCTCATATCTCAACGTCATAATAATGTTCAAGTATTAAAAGCATCAAAACCTAATAAGTAACCATTGTTGGTTAGAATCCTAGGTTATGCCAAATCTTTAGATAGAAAAGCATAAAAACTAGAATATGTATGTATACATACGGTTTTACATATATTTTAAGGTAGCATCACCTCAAAGAGCCAGATGTAGTGAATATGTTTTTTTTTTAAAGGACCAGATCTAAGCCAGCAATCTAAGTACCCAGCTGAAGGTCAGTTTTCTTGTTTAGTCAGTGCAAATAGCCTCCCCCATATCACAATACCATACCATACTCAGGTAGTAAAGCACCAAAAGACCAGATCAGTATTCACCAGATCAGTAACAAGGCCCTATCAGAATTTATGCGGAAACACCAGATTATGTATAAAGCCAAACCATATTATTTATAAAGCAAAAAGACAAACCTTAATCCTAGTAATTAGCAGCATGCTGTATGTCGATTTTTTTGCAAGTCAAGGCCAGCATGACAAAGTCCAGCAAGGTCAGAAAAGAAGAAAAGATTTTGCTAAAAACAGCCCAGAGCAGTATCAGCTAGAGCCAAAGATGTACTAGTCAAAACTAGAGCCAGATCCAGCCATCTCCAACCATACCCAAATATAGCCAGTTTATGAGAGTAAGATCTAACCCAGAGACCAAGACAAATTTTAGTAGTAAAGCACCAAAAATCAAATCAGTATCCATAGATTTTATGCCAAGCAAAAAACCTAGAATATGCATGTATGTATAAGTTTACATACAATTTGTAGCAGGTTCCCTCAATAGCTAGCCGTAATTGAAAAAAACCAGTTTTCAGGACTAAGCGAGATATCCTCGACCCAAAAAAAAAGCCAACCAGTAATCAGCAACAGGATGTAAGTAAGTCAAAGCAAACGAGCAATTCCTTCTCAGTAGAGAGATTAAGCTAGACAACAATAGATAATCATGGTTTTATCTGCAAAGTGTATGTATCATAACTAGTTTAGAACCTACAAAGTGTATGTATCATAACTAGTTTAGAACCTGCAATTTTTAAGCTCAGATTCCATCAATAAATCAATTCTTATGGTTTTGTAAAAACTAGTAAGCCGAAATCCTTTCTCAACAAAATCCCAATGTGTCTCACTGCTGGATTATGAACCACCACATAACCCACCAGAACACTTACTGAAGGAATATGAACCATCACATAACATTCTAGAATATCAACCAGTGTTCAAAAAAGTTAGAACAGTTTCCCCCTTATAATATACACATTTAGGTAGTAAAAAAACCCATCAGTAACTTACCTCAATAGAAATATTAAGTCAGATAACCATTGTGGTATTATCTGTGTATGTATTTATAACCAAATAAAATTTGCAAATTTATCATTTGAATGAGTTACTCCCTTAACTTGCTTCATCAAAATATCAACCATTCAACCATCATTTATACATCATAAGCACAAGGTTTTGTCAAACCTAGACTAGTGGTAAAAAGCCAGTGTGATGAACAAGCATAGTACACATTAAGGATAGTGAATAAAAAAACCTTTGAAGTGGAAGCCATCCTAATAATCAACACAATAGTAGCAGACTACACAGCCAAGCATCCACTGGTAATAATTAGACACACCCAAGTCTAAATGAAGGGAAGAGCCCCTCACCTTTATATAGGGTTAATGGTTGTGTGTATGTTCGCAATCGTCACCCAAACAACATGCCAGGTATGGCCGCCCTCTGCAAGCCCTCCGCTGTACGCAATCCCCTTTGGGATCATGAGCAGGCCCTAGAGATATTGTGAAAAGGTTGAGGTACAAGCCTCGCATGGCCGCCATCATCATCAGAAAGGGAAGGGGATCGGTGACGACATAGATTTCCCCGCAGTGGTTTAAGCCAGGAGGCTCGATACAAAAAAAGATTTTTAAAGTTAGAATCAGAAGGGGTTTCACTTTCCAAGGGTTATTTCCACAAGGGACTATTCCCATAGCGTTAGGTTATTAGAGGTACCATGCCAAAACAGCATAGTGAAAAGCTTTACTTAGCCATAGTGTTTCTCCATAGCAAGAGATAGACGTAATTATGATGTAAAGCATAAGGTAGAATCCCATAAAGAAACAACTTAAATCTAGTTTGAGCGTAAAAGGTTGGATGTCCTATTTTGTAGCCAGATACAGTGATTCAGGACACAATTAGAAGCTCCCCCAGATGCTATCAAGGTCAGATGTTGTGACCAAGTGTGTGTGTGTGTGTGTGTGTGTGAAAGAGAGAGAGAGATTCTAGAGAGAGACTCTCTCTCTCTCTCTCTCTCTCTCTCTCTCTCTCTCTCTCTCTCTCTCTCTCTCTAGAATCTCTCTCAGTAAACAGGAAACTCATGAGACAAAGAGGTCGCTCAAAATCACCAGGGAATCCAGAGCGTGAGCAAAGCTGAGAGCTGGAAATCTGATGGGGGACACCCAAGTATCATAATTTGTTGTTGATGTTGGGTTTGTGTGGTGTGTGTGTGTGTGTGTGTGTGTGTGTGTGTGTGTGTGTGTGTGTGTGTGTGTGTGTGTGTGTGTGTGTGTGTGTGTGTGTGTGTGTGTGTGTGTGTGTGTGTGTGGTGTGTGTGTGTGTGAGAGAGAGAGAGAGAGAGCAATCTTAAAAATGCATCAAAGCATTAACTCTCCCCTTTGTTTGTTCATTTCCAATTTGACTTAGATAGTGATGATCCCATATTAAATCCCAACCTCCCTTTCAATCTGCAGGGAGATCCTTGGATGGATATCCCATGCAATTGATTCACTTTCCTACTTAGCTATCCCTAATTTTCCCTCCCCTTTTCCTGCTATCGCTACGTCCAGTTTTATTAATCTTAAAAATGCATCAAAGCATTAACTCTCCCCTTTGTTTGTTCATTTCCAATTTGACTTAGACAGTAATGATCCCATATTCAATCTCAGCCTCCCTTTTGATCTGCAGGGAGATCCTTGGATGGATATCCCATGCAGTTGATTCACTTTCCTACTTAGCTATCCCTAAATTGCCCTCCCCTTTTCTTGCTATCGCTACATCCAATTATATTATGGAAAGCCTCTTTTAGGCTATATACGTATATATATATATATATATATATATATATATATATATATATATATATATATATATATATATATATATATATATATATATAAAGAGAGAGAGAGAGTTCAAAGATATCTGTGTGACACATGGCAAAGTGGGTGTGCAAAGATGAGATAGATAGATAGATTTTATTATCGTCCTCGGAGGTCAAATATGACCTATGGGACCAAAGTTACATGTGATGTAGTATGTGTATGGCTGATGAGTGACTCTCGATGCTCCAAAATTGTAGTGATGAGAGTCGCAATGGAGAGCCCACACTTTGGCTGGGAGAGGAAAGTGTGTAGGTCTAAGTTATGGCTGAAAATGTGAGAGAAGCAAGTTCGGATGTGATCAAAAGCTGAGCACTCTAGTAGTGTGTGGTACTCAGACTCTCGAACTTGCAGTGAGCATAATGTGCACAATCGATTTGACTCTTCTCCATTGCCCCAACGCCCTATCTCGCATCGAAGGAAATGGGAGCTAAGCCGAATTGCTGCGATAGTGCGTATCGCGGACAAGGGAATAGGCTCAAGCATGTAAGTGTGAGTACGGTTTCCTCTCTCAGCGAAGAATATGGTTTTGTAGTTGGGGGCAATATAGGTGGTGTAATGTATGAAGCGTGACCCACCGGATTTCTCCCAAGCCGTAATACATTGGCGTTGTAGAAAAGCTTCATTCACTTGAGAGTCAATTGAAGCATCATGTAGCAAGTGTAATGCATCCCATCTCCCAAACCACTTCTTTATGTCTTGCATCCATCCCGTGCTCAAGATCTTGCTTTTATGCGTCTTTTGAACTTTTTTGCTTGCTTCCCATGCAATTGTAGGAAGTCGATGTGAGGGGTTTTGACGCATCTTTATCATGTACTCCACAACCCTTTCCATGCCCATAACCTCAATTGGAAGAGATCCCGACTCAAGAAGTAGGAGCATATATGGTGTTTGTGTCTTCACTTGGAGAAAGTTTGTAAGAAAACGCTTTTGGACATTCTCTAACTCTTTCCAAGTAGACTTTGAGATGCTCCCGCCCCACACTTCAACTCCATAAAGAAGAACCGGTGTCACCAATGCATCAAAAAGATACTTCTTGAGAACCCAACACTTGATGTTTCCCGCATTACACATGTTCTCAAATGCATAATATGCTCTCTTTCCCGCTTCCAAACGACGCATAGCACATTCATTCCACTTGTGATTGGATGGAACCTCAAGGCCAAGGTACTTAAAGCTCTCAACAACTTCAAGTGTCTCGTTGTTGTACACAATGCATGGCTTCTCCTTATGGTTGGTTTTCACAAGCATAACCTTTGTTTTGGATTCATTTACAATCAGCCCACTATGCAAGCAAAAGTTCTCAAGGACAACCATAAGCTTTTGTGCATCTTCTAAAGTGTGTGCTAGAAGCACTACATCATCCGCATACAACAAAAGCATGATTACCGCATTGCAAATAGTGACCTCTTCAATGCCTTCTTCTTGCATAAAGTCAAGTACCATTTGTTCCAATTGATCGATGCATAGACCAAAGAGAGTTGGTGACAATGGACATCCTTGTTTAACCCCAATAGTGCTTACAAAAATTTCTGAAATTTCTCTTCCCATGCGCAATTGACAAATCACCTTCTCATAGATTCGAGAAACCGCAAGCATAAACTCACTTGGCACTTGGAGTTCTTCCATCCTTCTCCACAAATTGTTACGTGGAATCATATCAAAGGCTTTCTTAAAGTCCACAAAACAACAATACAATCGCTTGTCTTTCAACCGACTTTCCTCCATGAGAACACGGAGAGTGACAAGATGATCAATGGTGCTATGGCATCGACGAAAACCCGCTTGTCCCTTTGCATGCTTGTCATTCTCTTCAGCCCAATCACTCAATTTCATCTCCATTATGCACCCAAGCAACTTTGCCATAAGAGACCCAATCATTATAGTCCGGTAGTTGCTTACATTCTTTACATCCCCTCCTTTATGCAAAGGCTTAACCCAATTAGTACTCCAATCATAAGGCATACCATGTTGAAGTGCAAGGTTGAACATCTCACACATCCACTCATGGGTAAAATCTCCCGTCCATTTGATCATCTCCGGCTTGATACCTTGAAGATCTCCCACTTTGCGAGTGGCCAACTTTTCAAGCCCACCGCATATATCCTCAATAGTAAAAAAAGACGGCATACAAGGGAGTGAACCATAAAATGGCATTTTTTCAGTATTTTCTTGCTCATATAATTGCCTACAATGTGTGTACATATCCACTAGACTCAAGTTACCAAAATTCTCAACCCGCTTGCCTCTCAAGTTTCTCCAAAATCTTCCACATGCATGTGCCTTTTCTTGGACTTGAAATTCTTGTTGCTTTACTTCCCATCTTCTTCTCTTCTTTTGAATCAATGCCTTGTATGTATGCAAATGACTTTGATAGTTGTCTTTGTCCATAGTTGCATCAAGCTTTATCAAGGACTTTCGAGCATCTTGACATTCTTTATCAAACCACCTTTTGCGTGATCTATCTTTGTTGATACCATGGAGATGCTTTATGGCAAAGCATTCTTCCGCACAAGAACAAATAGCTTTCTTGAAAGCTTCCCATTTTGTTTCCAATGGTGCATCACATTGAAGCTTTGTCATCCATAATTTTTGCTCAACCATTTCAATGTACATTGGTGCCCGTTTGAAATCCATACATAGTGATAACTTCTCTTTCCTTTCGCTGAGATTATCATGCTTAGTTGCTTCTCCACATGAAAGGTCAATACATAAGGTGCGATGGTCGGATTCCGGGGTCCATTGACCAAACATAAAACTCTTTATGCGATACATGATGGCTTCAGAGAGTAGCATATAGTCAATCACACTATCCCCATTATGTCTCCTACATGTAAATCCATTGGTTCCACTCCACAAAGATACACCATTGGCAATGAGCATACCCGTGCTATTACACATGTGTAAAAGTAACTTTCCATAGTGATCCGGCTCTTTCTCATCCATTGAAGTACGATCATACAAGTGAACTTCCTCCAACTCCCTTGAAATATATAGCATATCAAATTGTTGAGTATCATGTTGCAATGTTTTTGTGCGAGCATTCATATCCCCAAATACAATAACATCACCTTCACCTTTGAAATAAGCAATGTCCTCTTCCAAATCAGAAAATGGTTGATCTCTATCCATGCAAGCATAAAAGGGAGAATCATGATGAGGAATGTAGCAACCGGCTACAAAAATGGATGCTCTTTTTGGTGTCATAATTTTCAGCCATACATAACGTTTGTACTTGTCATCTTTCACAATTGATACAAAATCTTCCAATCCTTTCTTAACCATACATGCTAACCCTCCTTGTCCTCTTCGTTGCTTGAGATTCTTTGACCACATCAATGAATGTACATTGTAATCCTCCAAGCCGTTAATCCTTTGTGTATCATGCTCCCAAGTTTCAACAAGAAGTACAACATCGGCTTTGCTTGTTAGTTCATCAATGCCAACCCCCGCATTCCATGGGTATCCATTACAATTCCAAAAGCATATTTTCAATTGTAACTGGGTCTCATAGGTCACGCATCCCTATTTGCTTGAGAGACTTGCCTCCTCCTTGGGCACATTTTCTTCATGGGAGATCTCCTTGTTTTTATTATTCTTTTCCTCATATGCCTTGCGACGCATATTTTGTTGCTTAATAGTGCGATCTTCACATACAAAACATTTTGTATCCGTCAAATAGATCCAATTATTATCAAGGATAATCTTTCGCTTGGTCTCATCCGGCATGGTGCATACAATTGGCCGTTCTCCCGAGCGAGGAGCTCCTTGCTTCCCCACTCTATGTGCTCCATAGACCATAACTCCGGACATGCCAAAGTGGGTTTTGAAGAAATATTCAATAACAATGGCAAGAGAAGGAGGTGTCTCTAATTTTTCTTCGGGAATTTCACGAATAACAATGTTCTTGGAACGTCTCTCCCGTTCCTTCAACTCCTCCACATCCAAATTCTCAACATTCTTTGTTTGAACCATAGCTTGCATGAGTGAGGAATTAGAAACCACATTGCTACCACATACATCAGCCCAAGACTTGTTTGTGCATACATTTTTCATGTCGCATACATCCCGGCTCATAGTGTCAAATTTCTCCTCTTTCAATACATGGTCATGCTCTACTTTGCTCATCCGCTCCTTCAAAGCATTCAAGTCCACAAGAGAGCGTTTACATTCCTTGACTTCCTCTTCAAGTTGCATCAAACGTGTTGTTTGCATCTCAAGTTTCCTCTTGAGATTCTCATTCTCAACCACAAGTACCCTTAGTGTGCCATTCTCCCTTGCAAGTGCTCGTAAGTCTTCGCGTTGTTTGTTTACGGTCTCTTCCAATGATACCGAGTACGCCATGATCATGGTTTCCGATGTCGTTGGTTGGGTGGTTGTGTTGCTATCTCCACACTTAGGAGATTTTGGATCATTTTCCACAATGGTTGTGGACCTTGTTGAAGAAGAAGAACCCTTGCGAGTGCCGGAAGACATTGTATGTAAAATAGGAGATGAGAATTAATTTTGTTGAACCTGTTCACTTCGGAAATGCTGCTACAGAAACGCCTTCCATAACTCTGAAAATTTATGTCTTTACATTAATGCGTAGAGGACTTCGTGCTCTTCGATTGAGGCTATAGATCACCCAAATCGGAGTTCGGATGAAGAAGTTATGATCAAAAGAGTGGACTGCTGTCTACTAGGTCAAAAAACGGCTGCACTGAGAGAGAGAGAGAGAGAGAGAGAGAGAGAGAGAGAGAGAGAGAGAGTATTTAATGAACCTTACGGTTGCCTCTTTGGGTCCTGCTTAGGATTTTTCGTCCTAGAAACTTGTAGAAGTTGTTGATGATAGGCACAGTGCACACACACATACACACGTAGGGAGAGGGTTGAGGGAGGTGGGCGGGGTCCTAGATCTCATTACTTGTTGCATATACCTTGAGCCTACATGCATATAGAGAATGATTGTCACGCTACTCAACGTGCAATTCAAGAACCCTTGTTCTTTGCTATTTTGAGCTCTCTCAGCGATCACATGAGTAGCGAACCACATACATATATGTAATATGCATAATGCTACATTGTAACATGTACTTAGACCTTCGAATGATGCTAGGAAAGAGCAAAAAAAAGATGTGTTTTCTACACCTAAATGTCACTGAACTTATCGTTCAATAGTACACCGAAACAATATGAGCGCAACCACAAAAAGAGTGTAAACCGACCTTTACCTCTAAGATTTAAATTTCTCTTTGAAAGGCCATAGTCATGCCAACAACCTTTAAAGATAGTATTTGCTTATTTTCCCAATTCTGTACTACACAGAAAAGGATGCAAATAGCTCATTGGATAGGGCCCAAGGGTAGTCTAATAGATTCAACATCAAAATTTTAGTGTAAAAATATTCAAATATAGTTAATATAGCTCTCAACCTTTTCATGCGTAGGCTTACCATGCAATGTTCAAGAAAAAATCAATTTCACAAACATACAAAATTCCCTTTAGGGTAGATTCAAAGAGGAATTTTTTCAAAACAATCGGTATTTTGTAACAATTTAACTCTTTTTCTTGAACTTTTCAAGCAGATTTTCTCCTTCTCCCCCTCCCTTCAACTGACTTTTTTTATTTTTCAAACGGCTCGAGGCTAAGCTTAGGCACACTTTTCCTGAACATTGTTACCAAGTTACGAAGTATTTATAATTAAGTGTATTTTAGCTATGCATCTTAGTCATCCATGCCCATGCTTTGTCCTCAACAAACTAAAGCAAACTATCTTGCCGAGTCAATGTGTCCCTACTGCCTATTATATCCTTGAGTCGAGAGTAGCCTCAACCTGCCATCACATTAATTCTTTTTAATAGTAATGTGCCATCACATTAATATTTTCAACGTAGATCTTGCTACATAGTGTCTAGGTTTTTTGAAGGTGAATTTTATCCATTTTTACCTTCTGAAAATGCCAACTACCCTTCCAAAACAACACTAAAATGCTTCAAATATCATAAAATCACGGAGTTATTGTCAAAAAATCAACCCTCGTAATGTCCACGGTTCATGGGTTGTTGGCATCCAATGAATGAGAGAAAGAGAGAGAAACGGTGACAGCAGACGTGGGTTTTGGCATGCATGAGATCGTTCCACTCCCGACATGATTGTGCCTATCCTTGGGCTACTACAACGCGAGCCGCGTGAGTAGACTAGCTCGTATAATCTATTGGGCCGTTGGTTGTGGGGTTGCTAACGCAAGCATCAACATTGGGCTGCTTCGTGGTGCAACCCTATATCACAATGTTAACAACTTCATGTAGCTAACAGCAACTGCATTCTGATGCTGAGAGAGAGAGAGAGAGAGAGAGAGAGAGAGAGAGATCCACTTCATGTGTAGGCCATAGAAAGATGGCAAGAGCAAGGTGCACCGTAGCTCTCCTACATAGCTAATTTGAGTCCCTCTCAGACTCTCAGCTGCCTCTTGGGCGTTGCATTGATAACCGCCAGCTGCCAATGACCTCTTGGTACTTTCGTAGCGTGAATTCATTTTTGTGAATGCTCTAGGAACTACTACGACACGCTCAGCACCTCATCCCGGAGGTTTGCGCCCGGCCTGATCTGTGTACATGTCTCCTTGCGCCACATGACCATTATATTTCTCTTGGCTCACCTTTTCGGCGCTCCTCAGATCGACCTTTTGGCTCCCCAACTAATTACAAGAGAAAGGTGGTAATGGTGGGTGGCCTCCCTTCTTATCAACATTTGCACCACCAGAAAAAAGCACGCCCATGGAGATACACAAGCAACACCTCTTCCATCAATTCTAGATCTGGCACATGTGCAAACCCCATCCCCACCGCTTGCCCTCTCCCTTGAGCTCGAACACAAAGAAGTCTCCCTCTCTCTCTCCCTCTCTCTCTCTCTCCCTCTTGAAGGCGGCGGCTTGCCGGTGCAAGAAATTACGCTAATTGAGCAAAAAAGCCATATGCAAGTCAATTTCCTGTGATATTGCGGCAGCTGGCAAGCTCTTTTCTTGTGAAACCACAATGCAGGTGCTCTCTCTCTCTCTCTCTAGCGCGCACTCTTTGTTCCCGCTACCCCACTTGGACCAGCTCAAATTTCTAGTTTTAGCATATTGATAGGTAATTAGTCTTCTAATGACAAGCTACAAATTTTTTATCTTTGGAGAAATTTAATTTTGAAAAATTATGACAAAATATTGGAGGTATATTGGGAATTTCCACAAATTAGAGGGATATTTTGGTAATCTTTTCAAAAATTATTTCCCAACACTGTGCAATATCGTCAGTTGCACCTCTCTCTCACACACACATTGGCAAATTGGCATTGTGTGCATTCTCTCTCCCTCTCTCTCTCTCTCTCTCTCTCTCAAAAAATAAAAAATAAAAAAAACGCAACCGTTTTTTGACCTAGTAGACAGCAGTCCACTCTTTTGATCATAACTTCTTCATCCGAACTCCGATTTGGGTGATCTATAGCCTCAATCGAAGAGCACGAAGTCCTCTACGCATTGATGTAAAGACAAAAATTTTCAGAGTTATGGAAGGCGTTTCTGTAGCAGCATTTCCGAAGTGAACAGGTTCAACAAAATTGATTCTCATCTCCTATTTTACATACAATGTCTTCCGGCACTCACAAGGGTTCTTCTTCTTCAACAAGGTCCACAACCATTGTGAAAAATGATCCAAAATCTCTTAAGTGTGGAGATAGCAACACAACCACCCAACCAACGACATCGGAAACCATGATAATGGCGTACTTGGTATCATTGCAAGAGACCGTAAACAAACAAGGCGAAGACTTACGAGCACTTGCAATGGAAAATGGCACACTAAGGGTACTTGTGGTTGAGAATGAGAATCTCAAGAGGACACTTGAGATGCAAACAACACGTTTGATGCAACTTGAAGAGGAAGTCAAGGAATGTAAACGCTCTCTTGTGGACTTGAATGCTTTGAAGGAGCGGATGAGCAAAGTAGAGCATGACCATGTATTGAAAGAGGAGAAATTTGACACTATGAGCCGGGATGTATGCGACATGAAAAATGTATGCACAAACAAGTCTTGGGCTGATGTATGTGGTAGCAATGTGGTTTCTAATTCCTCACTCATGCAAGCTATGGTTCAAACAAAGAATGTTGAGAATGTGGATGTGGAGGAGTTGAAGGAACGGGAGAGACGTTCCAAGAACATTGTTATTCGTGGAATTCCCGAAGAGAAGTTAGAGACACCTCTTTCTCTTGCCATTGTTATTGAAGATTTCTTCAAAACCCACTTTGGCATGTCCGGAGTTATGGTCTATGGAGCACATAGAGTGGGGAAGTAAGGAGCTCCTCGCTCGGGAGAACAGCCAATTGTATGCACCATGCCGGATGAGACCAAGCGAAAGATTATCCTTGATAATAGTTGGATCTATTTGACGGATACAAAATGTTTTGTATGTGAAGATCGCACTATTAAGCAACAAAATATGCGTCGCAAGGCATATGAGGAAAAGAATAATAAAAACAAGGAGATCTCTCATGAAGAAAATGTGCCCAAGGAGGAGGCAAGTCTCTCAAGCAAATAGGGATGCGTGACCTATGAGACCCAGTTACAATTGAAAATATGCTTTTGGAATTGTAATGGATACCCATGGAATGCGGGGGTTGGCATTGATGAACTAACAAGCAAAGCCGATGTTGTACTTCTTGTTGAAACTTGGGAGCATGATACACAAAGGATTAACGGCTTGGAGGATTACAATGTACATTCATTGATGTGGTCAAAGAATCTCAAGCAACGAAGAGGACAAGAAGGGTTAGCATGTATGGTTAAGAAAGGATTGGAAGATTTTGTATCAATTGTGAAAGATGACAAGTACAAACGTTATGTATGGCTGAAAATTATGACACCAAAAAGAGTACCCATTTTTGTAGCCGGTTGCTACATTCCTCATCATGATTCTCCCTTTTATGCTTGCATGGATAGAGATCAACCATTTTCTGATTTGGAAGAGGACACTGCTTATTTCAAAGGTGAAGGTGATGTTATTGTATTTGGGGATATGAATGCTCGCACAAAAACATTGCAACATGATACTCAACAATTTGATATGCCATACATTTCAAGGGAGTTGGAGGAAGTTCACTTGTATGATCGTACTTCAATGGATGAGAAAGAGCCGGATCACTATGGAAAGTTACTTTTACACATGTGTAATAGCACGAGTATGCTCATTGCCAATGGTGTATCTTTGTGGAGTGGAACCAATGGATTTACATGTAGGAGACATAATAAGGATAGTGTGATTGACTATATGCTACTCTCTGAAGCCATCATGTATCGCATAAAGAGTTTTATGTTTGGTCAATGGACCCCGGAATCCGACCATCGCACCTTATGTATTGACCTTTCATGTGGAGAAGCAACTAAGCATGATAATCTCAGCCAAAGGAAAGAGAAGTTATCACTATGTATGGATTTCAAACGGGCACTAATGTACATTGAAATGGTTGAGCAAAAATTATGGATGACAAAGCTTCAATGTGATGCACCATTGGAAACAAAATGGGAAGCTTTCAAGAAAGCTATTTGTTCTTGTGCGGAAGAATGCTTTGCCATAAAGCATCTCCATGGTATCAACAAAGATAGATCACGCAAAAGGTGGTTTGATAAAGAATGTCAAGATGCTCGAAAGTCCTTGATAAAGCTTGATGCAACTATGGACAAAGACAACTATCAAATTCATTTGCATACATACAAGGCATTGATTCAAAAGAAGAGAAGAAGATGGGAAGTAAAGCAACAAGAATTTCAAGTCCAAGAAAAGGCACATGCATGTGGAAGATTTTGGAGAAACTTGAGAGGCAAGCGGGTTGAGAATTTTGGTAACTTGAGTCTAGTGGATATGTACACACATTGTAGGCAATTATATGAGCAAGCAAATACTGAAAAAATGCCATTTTATGGTTCGCTCCCATGTATGCCGTCTTTTTTTACTATTGAGGATGTATACAGTGGGCTTGAAAAGTTGGCCACTCGCAAAGCGGGACATCCTCAAGGTATCAAGCCGGAGATGATCAAATGGATGGGAGATTTTACCCATGAGTGGATGTGTGAGATGTTCAACCTTGCACTTCAACATGGTATGCCTTATGATTGGAGTACTAATTAGGTTAAGCCTTTGCATAAAGGAGGGGATGTAAAGACTGTAAGCAACTACCGGACTATAATGATTGGGTCTCTTATGGCAAAGTTATTTGGGTGCATAATGGAGATGAAATTGAGTGATTGGGCTGAAGAGAATGACAAGCGTGCAAAGGGACAAGCGGGTTTTCGTCGATGCCATAGCACCATTGATCATCTTGTCACTCTTTGTGTTCTCATGGAGAAAAGTCGATTGAAAGGCAAGCGATTGTATTGTTTTTTTGTGGACTTTAAGAAAGCATTTGATATGATTCCACGTAACAATTTGTGGAGAAGGATGGAAGAACTCCAAGTGCCAAGTGAGTTTATGCTTGCGGTTTCTCGAATCTATGAGAAGGTGATTTGTCAATTGAGCATGGGAAGAGAAATTTCAGAAATTTTTGTAAGCACTATTGGGGTTAAACAAGGATGTCCATTGTCACCAACTCTCTTTGGTCTATGCATCGATCAATTGGAACAAATGGTACTTGACTTTATGCAAGAAGAAGGCATTGAAGAGGTCACTATTTGCAATGCGGTAATCATGCTTTTGTTGTATGCGGATGATGTAGTGCTTCTAGCACACACCTTAGAAGATGCACAAAAGCTTATGGTTGTCATTGAGAACTTTTGCTTGCATAGTGGGCTGATTGTAAATGAATCCAAAACAAAGGTTATGCTTGTGAAAACCAACCATAAGGAGAAGCCATGCATTGTGTACAACAACGAGACACTTGAAGTTGTTGAGAGCTTTAAGTACCTTGGCCTTGAGGTTCCATCCAATCACAAGTGGCATGAATGTGTTATGCATCGTTTGGAAGCGGGAAAGAGAGCATATTATGCATTTGAGAACATGTGTAATGCGAGAAACATCAAGTGTTGGGTTCTCAAGAAGTATCTTTTTGATGCATTGGTGACACCGGCTCTTCTTTATGGAGTTGAAGTGTGGGGCGGGAGCATCTCAAAGTCTACTTGGAAAGAGTTAGAGAATGTCCAAAAGCGTTTTCTTACAAACTTTCTCCAAGTTAAGACACAAACACCATATATGCTCCTACTTCTTGAGTCGGGATCTCTTCCAATTGAGGTTATGGGCATGGAAAGGGTTGTGGAGTACATGATAAAGATGCGTCAAAACCCCTCACATCGACTTCCTACAATTGCATGGGAAGCAAGAAAAAAAGTTCAAAAGACGCATAAAAGCAAGATCTTGAGCACGGGATGGATGCAAGACATAAAGAAGTGGTTTGGGAGATGGGATGCATTACACTTGCTACATGATGCTTCAATTGACTCTCAAGTGAATGAAGCTTTTCTACAACGCCAATGTATTACGGCTTGGGAGAAATCCGGTGGGTCACGCTTCATACATTACCCACCACCGGAGATCGAGGACCAAGAGGAGGTGCTGCAGCCGGAGTCCATTCTCCGACATGAAGACAAGGTATTAAGAGGCGGTAAGACTATCCGACGATACCTTATTAAATTTAAGAATTATCCTTTTGAAGATGCTAGATGGATGCAAGGCATACAATTAAAGGATAACCTAAACCTTGTCAATGCTTACAATGCTTCCCAAGAGTAAGCAAATGTACAAAATGTTAAAAATGAACAAAGTTTTTTGTCTTATAAGACTCTCTTTTTCTTTATTGTGCACAAAAATGAAGTAGTATGCATGCTTAGATCAAGTTTGCAGAGACGACGTCTCCCAAACACCAAGTAGAGCTTGTCACTCTACTATGGAAGACTGATAGGACTAATGTGCAGACATGCTTGCGGCAGCCTCAGGCTCTCAAGCGCCAAATGGACTAGTCATCCATTGTGGAATGATGTCGTAGGGTAACATAGGGATCCTCTACCCGCTAAGAAAAGGACTCATGAATATGCTTTATCTTCTCTACACCATAGTCGAAGACGACTATGATTTCAAGAGAGAGGTAATGTCATAATAATCAATATCTAATTCTCCTAAATGATTTTCTCATGTTAAACTGATCATTTAATATGGGGAAGTGCCAGGGGAGAAAAAGCTAGAATATTGGTTAAGCTAGCATACCGACCACAGTAGGGATCCAAAGGAGGGAAAATAGGGATCCAAAGGGGGGGCCATCTGCAAAAGAGCCATGTGCAACAATGGGCTAAAAAGACCCTAAGGTTCATCCCATTAAGACTTCCAAAATGCTAAGGTTCCAAAATTCAAAGGTTGTGTCCAAAGGTCAACCTTAAGAGAATTGGATGCTTTGTGTGTGTACAAAAAAGTCTTTGCAATCCCTACTTGGGAGGGGGCGAGCCTTGCATGTAGGGGATGAGAGAGAAAGCCACACACACACACACACACAAGCTCTCTTTACACAAAGGGAATGAAGGACACATGTCAGCTCCCTAGGCCAGATGCCCACAAGGTGTACCCAATTCCTATTGGATGGCCTTGGAGGTGGACCAATGAGAATTAGGCTAGAGTAAATCTAATTTAATTAATTTAAAAACACTTAATAAAAGAACCAATGAGAATTAAGTCCTCTAGAAGACTATTGGACAGTCTCCCAAGGGGTCCAATGAGCATTCAGTAGCCCAATGGCTTGCCTGATTCCTATTGGCCAGGAGGCAAAGGGGTCCAATGAGAGTTTAGTTGAATTATTAAATTACCTAAAGCTCTCACAAAATGGGAAAGGGGGACACATGTCAGAAGGCTATCACTTATGCTGCTTAATAGTCATTGGCTTGACTTGGGAGGTCCAATGAGGGTAGAGCAAGAGCAAATAGCAAGAGGGCTCGCCCAAGAGAGAGAGGGGGCTGATTTTTGGAAGGCATTATCACACACACACTCACACAATCTCATGTGTGAAGAAAAGAAGACTATCTCTTCCCAAGCTTTAATGGAGAGCTCATCACCTACTCCAAGCTTGTGAGATAGAAGCCTACATCGACACACTCTTGGCATGTGGATGCAAATCCAACCAAGAGCCAAGCTTCAATGCATGCTCATCTCCTCTACCATGCTAATTACTAAGCTAAGCTATGCTAATATGAGTGATTATGTGAGGAGATGTACATCTTTCTCGTAAGATACTCCTTCTTTCTCTCAATCTACTCTCATACCCTGCTAGCTTCACCATCTTCAAAGGTGTGTGAGGTCTTGGGTCTGAGACCGGGGATAATTCATGTTGTGTTTGCTAAGTGTTTTGCTTAGTGCATGAAGCTTTCATCTTCATTGTACTAGCTAGTCTTGAAGGAACATAAAGAATTGTATTGTACAATGTCTCTCTTTATGGGAGAAACCATAATACAAAGCCTTTTGGAGGGGGGACCGGCTCCATGCAACTCCGGTCCTCAACTGTTGTCAATAGCTTCATTTCTCTTTTTTTTAAAGTATTGTTCATGCTATCTAACTAGGTGTTATGCTTTTTGTTGCTCTCTCCACCCAAGCACTCTTGTAATTCTCATTAGGAATCTATTCTAATGAAATGCCCACTATGTTCATGCTAATTTCCGCTACACACAAGTTTTTAGGCCATTAAATGTTACATAGGCTCTCTCTCTCTCTCTCTCTCCCTGAGATAGGTATATCACAGAGAGAGAGAGAGAGGTATCTCAGGGAGAGAGAGAGAGAGAGAGAGAGAGAGAGAGAGAGAGAGAGAGAGAGAGAGAGAGGTATCTCTCTCTCTCTCTCTCTCTCTCTCTCTCTCTCTCTCTCTCTCTCTCTCTCTCTCTCTCTCACGCACACACGCACACACACACAGAGGCCTAAGTGTGGTAGATTGGTTATGCCATTTCCCTCTTGAATAACAGGTCTTGAGTTCAACTCCCTCGCAGACTAGATCTTTAAGGTCTCTTGGGATAGTTTCCTAGGACGTTAAAACTCTCTTCTTCTTCTTCTCGCTCGCTCTCTCTCTCCTTGAGTTATCTACCTCGTCATGTATCATAGTACATGGCACTATTTTACCCACTTTTTTTTGCATGAAGTGGGATGCTTTTGCATGCAATAACATCCTTCGCACACCACCACCACATTGTTCCTCAAAAGACCCTAGCAAAACATCCGTGTCCGCGGTTGGACCCATCTCTCCTCCCTAGGCCACTGACTCATGCAAGATGACAATTCTTCCTTGAAGCCCACTTAATGTGTGTGTGTGTGTGTGTGTGTGTGTGTGTGTGTGTGTGTGTGTGTGTGTGTGAGAGAGAGAGAGAGAGAGAGAGAGAGAGAAAAGAGAGAGAGAGAGAGAGAGAGAGAGAGAGAGCCCTTGCCCGTTAAGAAGCTATGGAGAGGAAAGCAATAGGAGCCACCAATGAAGAGAGAGAGAGAGAGAGAGAGAGAGAGAGAGAGAGAGAGAGAGCCCTTTCTCGTTAAGGAGCTATGGAGATGAAAGCAACAGATAGCTCCTTAACAGGCAAGGGATCTCTCTGAGAGAGCCCTTTCTCGTTAAGGAGCTATGGAAATGAAAGAAACATATAGCTCCTTAACACGCAAGGGATCTCTCTCTCTCTCTCTCTCTCTCTCTCTCTCTCTCTCTCTCTCTCTCTCTCTCTCTCTCTCTCTCTCTCTCTCTCTCTCTCTCTCTCTGTGAGTAAACAAGAAACTCATGAGACAACGAGGCAGCTCGAAACCAACGGGAGATCCAGAGCGTGAGCAAAGTTGAGAGCTGGAAATCAGCTGGGAGACATCCAAGTATCGTAATTTGCTGTCGTCGTTGTTGTTGTTGTTGTTGTTGTTGTGTGTGTGTGTGTGTGTGTGTGTGTGTGTGTGTGTGTGTGTGTGTGTGTGTGTGAGTGAGAGAGAGAGAGAGAGAGAGAGAGAGAGAGATCTTAAAAATGTGCCAAAGCATTATCTCTCCCCTTTGTTTGTTCATTTCCAATTTGACTTAGATAGTGATGATCCCATATTCAATCCCAACCTCCCTTGCGATCTACAGGGAGATCCTCGGATGGATATCCCATGCAGTTGATTCACTTTTCTGCTTAGCTATCCCTAATTTGCCCTCCCCTTTTCCTGCTATCTCTACGTCTAGTTATATGATGGAGAGCCTCTTATATATATATATATATATATATATAGAGAGAGAGAGAGAGAGAGAGAGAGAGAGAGTTCAAAGATATGTGTGTGACACATGGCAAAGTGGGTGTGCAAAGATGAGAGCGAGAGAGTGTCATAAAATCTAATATCTAACCAACCCAAATGATTTTCTCATATTAAATTGATCATTTAAAGTGGGAGAATAAACGGGAACAAGGGTTAGAATATAGACATGTGTTTATGGATTTGTCTCAACACGGGGCCAAGGTTAAAAGGGGTCCAAATGAGAGATGGTATGTTAAAGAGTAATGTTATCTAATGGAGCTTAAAGACCGTAGGGTTAGCTTCATTAAAGACTTCCAAAAGTTAGTGTTCAAAAGTCCTTTGACCTTAGGCAAGCCAGGGCTGACCTTGAGGTGGGAATCCTACCCAAGCATGAGGTGCTTATTGGCTTGCTAAGTGTTAGTGGGAACCTTACCCAAAAGCTTAAGGTGTTTATCACATGCTTAAATGACTAAAGTTCTTGAAGTATTCAATTCAAAGATAACTCTCAAGAGGCATGAACGTTTCCATGCTTGATTGATTAAGTCCTTGAAGTATTCCATTAAACCAAATGACTTAATAAGCATAAGACACATATTTAAAGGATCCTCCACATGTGTCCCTCATGATGTGTTTGAATGCTATTGGATAGGTTTTAAAGGGGTCCAATGAGAATTTAGATACATAAAAATAAATAATTAAGTTCTTTCTCTCGAAGAGGAAAAAGAAAACACACGTCTAATGAAATAATAAAATAATACGAGAGAGAGAGAGAGGTGTGGACTAAGCATGAGAGCGGGGGTATACTCTCCGCCCGCCCCCCACACACACACACACACATTCTCTCATTGTGTGGAGTGCAAATTACAAGAGCTCCATCTCCTTCTCCAAGCTTGTTGAGAAGTGGAGAGCCTACACAAAACTCTTGGCTATGGAATGCAAATCCAACCAAGAGCCATGCTTCAATGCTTAAGCTTGCCATCTTCTTCATCTTCATTACTATGCTATTATGCTATGCTAAGCAAGAAGAGTGATGATAAGTGAGGAACTAGTTCTTTCTTCTATTGATGATTCTTCTTCCTCTTCCCTACCCTCATTCCCTGCTAGCTCTCTCCACCTTCGAAGGTGTTTGAGGCCTTGGGACCGAGGCTTGGGATAGTTAATGCTTTTTGCAAAGTTTATGTAAGCTCGTGATGCATGAAGCTTTCCATATTCATAGCATCACCAAGGTCACAAGGAACACAAAGATTGTACTGTAACAAGTCTCTCTTGATGGGAGAATCTATAATACAAACGCCTTTTGGAGGGGGGACCGGCTCCAAGTAAACCGGTCCTTAACTATTGTCATGTTCTCTAATACTCTTTCTCTCTCTTGCAAAAGTATTGTTCATGCCAAGTTAATTAAGTACTATATTTATGTTGCTACCATTAATTAAGTTCACCCTCCATGTTCTCAAAGTAATCTCACAAAAATGCTCACTCTATTCTCTTAATTCCGTTATTCTCAAAGTTCATAGGCCATTTCCATTACATTGGTATCAGAGCATTTGGTTTCCCTTTTCTTGCTTAAGAAGAGAGGTCCTTAAGTAACCTATTAATGGTTGATTTTGTTAATTATATTAGGGTAAGTGGGACTGGGATCTATTATTGGTTTTGTTGAGTCCACTATGTGGGATATGGCGCACACCTTGGGAACTTTGATCTTAATAATGGGGTCTTTTTAGACTTGCCTACGGCTTTACCATTATTGAGCCATAAGAAGTTCAAAAGGAGCTATCCCTCGGCAATTCTGCTATCTTAGACCCATCCCACTACTCTCTAAAATTAACCAATTCGAGCTGTGGATGTAGATACT
Source organism: Adiantum capillus-veneris (assembly GCF_014529385.1). Lineage (NCBI taxonomy): Eukaryota > Viridiplantae > Streptophyta > Polypodiopsida > Polypodiales > Pteridaceae > Adiantum > Adiantum capillus-veneris. Next base: position 164,046,961 of record NC_140939.1, on the reverse strand, counting down.
TAAGTGCTTATTTTCAAAGGCTAAGAGGAGTAGCAACTAAGGTTTTGAGTTTCCAAAGAATATAGTAAGTAAACACATACGTATAATTAGCATGGCTGACAATAACCAAGAGAGTAGAATGAACATTGATAACTTTGATTTTGCACATGAAGGTGCTAATGATGATGCCCCCATGTTTATCAATTATCTTGTTACTAGGTTGCATCAAGCTATGGGCAACCCTACTTTGCAAGCCGAAGTTACTCAACAACTTCATGCTTATGGGATTTCCCTTCCTCTCCAAGAGGAGAGAGAGCTTAAGAGGCCTCTTCATGAGACCCCCAAAAGAAGACTCTCTCCCATACGAGAGGAGGAATCCAAAGAACAAGAAAGTAATGAATCCTTAAGTTCCTCTGAAGATGTGGCTCCACAAAGGCGGTCTAGACGATTGCCAACTCCTCCCAAGAGGAAACGGTCAACACACAGTCCTTCTCCTTATCACTCCAAAAGGGAAGAGAGGAAACAAAGGAAGAAAATGTCAAGAAAGAGGTAACCCTCTTTTCCTTCTTCTTCACCTTCCTCCTCTCCTCGACGAAAGCTATGGCTATTCTCCTAGAGAATACAAGAGGGGAGGATATCGCAAATCATACCTTGTATGGTGAAGATCATAAAATCTCAAGAAGTTCAAAGAAGGAGGAAAAAGTATCTCTTTTCTCACCTATGACAACACCTTTGGTGCCATCGACAAAGTATTGGCCTTCATCCAACAATTTGATGCGGCCTTTGGAGACGAGGGCTTCATGGAGTCCTCCAAGCTACGCCATGTAGCTATGCACTTCCAAAAATTGGCTCGTCAATGGTGGGCTAGCCTTCGTGGCAACAGTGAAGCCCCAAAGACATGGAAAACTCTACGAGTTTCCATCATGAATGCAAGCGATGCAAAGGACAAAGTACTTTCCAAATGGCGCAGCTTGAAGCTTCTCTCACATGAGTCTATTCACAAATATGTGGACAAGTTTTGGGATTCACATCTCAAGGCTACTGTCTTCCAAAAGATAGACTTCGTCGAGAAAAAGCAACAATTTTGTGCGGAGTTACCTGAAGAAATGGCCGAGTATGTCAACTCCCGACGGCCTGGTTCTATCACCGAAGTAATCCACCACACCATGGTTGCTTTCCGCATCAATTTCCAACAAGGGGTTAGACGGAATGTCAAACCCATGGAAAACAAAGACAAAAATGATGCAAAGGGAAAACCAATGCCCAAAATTTCTTTCCAAGGCACTTCTTACAACAACAACAATAGGTCTAAGGAGAAGGGAGTTCACAAAGGTAAAAACAAACTCTCTCATGAAGAGCTTGAAGCTTTTCGTAAGGACCATAAGTGTTTTAAGTGTGGGGAGCAAGGACATGGCTATCGTTCTTGTCTCAAGAAAAATGCTTGCAATGAGACTCCTAGGGCTTCCACCATTGAAGCTCCAAAAGAGGATGCTCATTGCAAAGGATTATCTCTCTCCTATGCTTGGGGAAAGGTAAGGGAGCATGATGCCTTCATCTTATTTAACCCTGGCGCTACTCACAACTTCATATCAACAGAGTTGGCCACCAAGTTGGGCATTCAAGCTTTCGAGATGGGAGCATATTGTAACGCCTAACACATCTTTCAACGGACACCAAGCCTCCGTTACTCCCTTGATTGGGAAGTTGAGGCTTCATGTCCAAAGCTATGTCAACAAAGAAGACTTTGTCATCTCTCCTCTCCAACATGAGAATGCTATCCTAGGGACGCCATGGTTTGATCGCATGGCTGCCAACATGAAGTTTCCTGAAAGGAGAATCTACTTCACCTACAGGGGAAAGAACATGTATATAGATGCTAATGAGTCTGGTCGTACTATACCACTTGTAAATTCACCAGCTTTTGATAAGTCAATGAAAAGCTCGATTTCTACGTACATGATTTTTGTCAAAGAATCCACTAATGACGCTAATGGTTTATCAAATGAAAACGGTAGGAATCAAGAAGATTTAGACTTGTCTAACTTTCTAAAAGGATTCCAATATGTGTTCGTTGATGGTATCCCAATGGACTTATCTCCAAAATGAGGGGATGATGACCATCGAATTGAGCTCCTATTAGGAAGCTCACCGCCTAACAAGCCTCCTTATCGAGTTTCCCAAGCTCAACAAGAGGAGATTATGAGGCAAGTACAAGAATTGGTAGACAAAGGGATGGTGAGGCCTAGCTCATCTCCCTTTTGTTCTTAGTCCTTTTAGTGAAAAAGAAAGATAGTACATACTGCATGTGTGTGGACTATCGTGCACTAAACCATATCACTATCAAAAATAGATTTCCTGTACCTCAGGTAGACGGTCTGTTTGATAAGCTATAAGGCTCTATCTACTTCAGTAGGATTGACCTTAAAAGTGGCTATCATCAAATAAGAATAGTGGAGGAAGATATTCTAAAGACCACGTTTCATACAATGTTTGGTCTTTATGAATATCTAGTCATGCCTTTTGGCTTGACCAATGCACCTGCCACATTCAATCGTTTGATGGAGAAAATATTTAGACCCTACCGCAAGTTCACTGGAGTGTTTTTTTATGATATCATCATCTACTCCAAGTCCTTGGAGGAACACAAGCAACATCTCCAAGTGATATTTTAAGCATTGAGGGAGAACAAGCTTTTTCTCGACCAAAAGAAAGTGAGTTTTTCCTTCAAGAGATTCAATACTTAGGTCATATTATCTCTCAAGATGATATCCATATGGATTCATCAAAGTTAGAGGTAATAAAAGCATGGATTAATCCAAGGAATCTACATGAGCTAAGAAGCTTTATTGGTATATGTGCATACTATAGACACTTCATAGCAAAATTTTCTCAAATAGTAGGACCATTACATGACTTAACAAAGAAGAACGTTAAGTATTCATGGACTGCTAAGGAGCAAAAATCTTTTGACAAGCTCAAAGAGAAGCTTACCTCTCAACCAGTCCTCATGCCTCCAGATCTCTCAAAGCCATTTGAGGTCCAATGTGATGCTTGTGGTGATTGCCTTGGAGCAGTCTTGCTTCAAGAAGGGCATGCCGTAGCATATGAGAGGCGAAGGCTCAATACGGATGAACAGGTCTTGGGCATTTATGAGAAAGAGCTTTTAGTTGTTCTACATGCCCTAGACACATGGAAGCACTATTTAATGGGGACTCCATTCATTTTACGAACAGACAATCAAAGTCTCAAGTATTTCACGACGCAAACAAAGCTTTCCAACAAACAAATGAGGTGGGCAAATTTTCTTTCGCAATCTAATTTTCATATTGCTCACTTTGCTGGTAAGCATAATCAAGTGGCCGATGCACTATCACGACAACCAAAAGTTAATGTTGTGTCTATAGCAACTCACAATGATCTATCCTCTATGATAGATGAGTATGCTATTGACCTTGACTTTAAAGACATAATGTCAGCCCTTGCTTTGGGGAAGAAAGAAGAACCATTAACCTTGCAGGATGATTATCTTCTCCATGGCAATAGGCTATGTGTTACCCACTCCCTTTGTGAGAAAGTCATATATGAATCCCATGCTCCTCCCTATGCGGGGCATAGAGGCATTCAACCTACTCTAAGAAGAGTAGAGACGTATTTCTATTGGCCTACCATGAAAGTGGACATACAAGAGTATGTTTCAAAATGTGTGGTATGCCAAAACCTGGATTACTCTAGCCATTTCCCATCCATAATTCACCATGGGAGAGTATATCCATGGATTTTATATTTGGATTACCCAAGTCTATCCATGGGAATACGGGAATATGGACAATAATCAACAGGTTTAGCAAGCAAGCACACTTTATTCCTGTCAAAAAGACTATTAAGGCACACCAAATGGCAACCATCTTCATATCTCAAATTTTCAAACACCATGGATTACCAACATCCATCGTGTCAGATAGAGATCCTAGAATGATCAGTAATTTTTAGAAAGGTATCTTTGAAAATCTAGGTACAAGATTGAATTTCTCTTCGGCATACCACCCACAAACGGATGGCCAAAGTGAGATAGCCAATCTTACGATACTCAATCTACTAAAGACTTATGTTGCAGAAGTAGATCAACGATCACAATGGAAGGAGTACTTACCCCTTGTAGCGTATGCGTACAATAATATTGTCCATATTACTATAGAAAAAGCACCTTTTGAGATCATAGAGGGAAGACCTAAAAGTCTCTTGCTACTTAAAGTACATGGGAAGATCTTCGTTGCTGATGAGTATAGCTATGACCTACATGAATCTTTTCAAAAGGTTAAGGAGGCTATATCCATCTCTCAACAAAGGCAAAAAGCTGTTGTTGGCAAGCACAGAAGGGCCTTAACATTCAAAGAAAATGATTGGGTCTTACATAAGTTTCTCAAAGCTCGATTGAGGCAAACGATGGGCAAAAATCCTATGGGCCATCAAAAGTATGATTCTAAATTAGCAAAAAGATACTATGGTCCTTTTCAAATCTTGAAGCCAATCAATGACATGGCTTATCAACTCAAGTTGCCCAACCATTGGCTCATACACAATGCTTTTCATGTGAGCCTACTTAAGCCCTACAAAGGAGAGCCACCAATAGAACCAATTATTGAAGACCCTCCAGAAATCTAAGACCAAGAAGAGGTGCTACAACCCGAAGCTATCCTTCGGCATGAAGACAAGGTACTACAGCATGGTAAGATTATCCAACGGTATCTTATTAAGTTCAAAAATTATCCATTTGAAGATGCTAGATGGATGCAAGGAATACAACTTAAGGATAGTATAAACCTTGTCAATCCTTACAATGCTGCACTAGAGTAAGCAAATGTAAATGCTTTCCTAATGAATAATGTTTTTGTCTTATAAGACTAATCCTCTTTTGTACACAAATTTAAATAGTATGCATGCTTAGAATCATGTTTGTGATGACGACGCCACTCAAACACCAAGTAGAATTTGTCACTCTACTTTGGGAGTATGATATGGGCTAAAGAGCAGACATGCTTGCGGCAGCTACGTCTCCCAAGCACCAAATGGACTAGTCATCCATTTTGGAATGATGTGGTAGGATAAAAAGGGATCCTCTACCCGCTAAACGTAGACTAATGACTAAGACTTTATCTCTTTACCTTATAGTCGAGGACAACTATGATTTCAAGAGAGGTTATGTCATCAAATCTAATATCTAACCAACCCAAACGATTTTCTCATATTAAACTGATCATTTAATGTGGGAGAATAAACGGGAACAAGGGTTAGAATATAGACATGTGTTTATGGATTTGTTTCAACATGGGGCCAAGGTTGAAAGGGGTTCAAATGAGAGATGGTATGTTAAAGAGCAATGCTACCTAATGGGGCTTAAGACCGTAGGGTTAGCTTCATTAGAAACCTCCAAAAGTCAGTGTTCAAAATTCCTTTGAACTTAGGCAAGCTAGGGCTGACCTTGAGGTGGGAATCCTACCCAAGCATGAGGTGCTTGTTGGTTTGCTAAGTGTTAGTGGGAATCTTACCCAAAAGCTTGAGGTGTTTATCACATGCTTAAATGACTAAAGTTCTTGAAGTATTCAATTCAAAGATAACTCTCAAGAGGCATGAACATTTCCATGCTTGATTGATTAAGTCCTTGAAGTATTCCATTCAACCAAATGACTTAATAAGCATAAAAGACACATGTTCAAATGATCCTCCACATGTGGTCCTCATGACGTGTTTGAATGCTATTGGATAGGTTTTAAAGGGGTCCAATGAGAATTTAGATACATAAAAATAAATAATTAAGTTCTTTCTCTCAAAGAGAAAAAAGAGACACATGTCCAAATGAAATAATAAAATAATACGAGAGAGAGAGAGAGAGAGAGAGAGAGGTGGACCAAGCATGAGAGGGGGAGTATACTCTCCCACACACACGCACACACACATTCTCCGATTGTGTGGAGTGCAAATTACAAGAGCTCCGTCTCCTTCTCCAAGCTTGTTGAGAAGTGGAGAGCCTACGCCAACACTCTTGGCTATGGAATGCAAATCCAGCCTTGAGCCATGCTTCAATGCTTAAGCTTGCCATCTTATTCATCTTCATTACTATGCTATTATGCTATGCTAAGCAAGAAGAGTGATGCTAAGTGAGGAATTATTTCTTTCTTCTATTGATGATTCTTCTTCCTCTTCCCTACTCTCATTCCCCGCTAGCTCTCTCCACCTTCGAAGGTGTTTGATGCCTTGGGACTGAGGCTTGGGATGGTTAATTCTTTTTGCAAAGTGTATGTTAAGCTCGTGATGCATGAAGCTTTCCATCTTCATAGCATCACCAAGGTCACAAGGAACACAAAGATTATATTGTAACAAGTCTCTCTTGATGGGAGAATCTGTAATACAAACGCCTTTTGGAAGGGGGACCAGCTCCAAGTAAATCTAGTCCTCAACTATTGTCATGTTCTCTAATACTCTCTCTCTCTTGCAAAAGTATTGTTCATGCCAAGTTAATTAAGTACTATGTTTATGTTGCTACCATCAATTAAGTTCACCCTCCATGTTCTCAAAGTAATCTTACAAAAATGCTCACTCTAATTCTCTTAATTCCGCTATTGTCAAAGTTGATAGGCTATTTCCATTAGAGAGAGAGAGAGAGAGAGAGAGAGAGAGAGAGAGAGTTTTTAATGAACCTTAAGATTGCCTCTGTGGGTCCCCCTTATGATCTTTTGTCCTAGAAACTTGTAGAAGTTGTTGATGATAGGCACAATGCACACACACATACACACATAGGGAGAGGGCTGAGGGAGGTGGGCGGGGTCCTAGATCTCATTAATTGGTGCATATACCTTGAGCCTACATGCATCTAGAGAATGACCGTCACCCTACACAACATGCAATTCAAGAACCCTTGTTCATTGCTATTTTGAGCTCTCTCGGCGATCACATGAGTAGCGAACCACATACATATATGTAATATGCCTAATGCTACATTGTAACATGTACTTAGACCTTCAAATGATGCTAGGACAGAGTAGAAGAAAGATGTGTTTTCCACACTCAAATGTCACTCAACTCATTGTTTAGTAATACTCCGAAACCATATGAGCGGAACCACAGAAAGAGTGTAAACCGACCTTTACCTCTAAGATTTAAATTTCTCTTTGAAAGACCATAGTCATGCCAACAACCTTTAAAGACAGTATTTTGCGTATTTGCCCAATTTTGTACTACACGTGGAAGGATATAGATAGCTCATTGGATAGGGCCCAAGGGTAGTCTAACAAATTCAACATCAATTTTTTTTTGTAAAAATATTCAAATATAGTTAATATAGTTCTCAACCTTTTTATAGGTAGGCTTACCATGCAATGTTCATGAAAAAATCAATTTCACAAACATACAAAATTCCCTTTAGGGTAGATTCAAAGAGGAAATTTTTCAAAACAATAGATATTCTTTAATTTAACTCTTTTTCTTGAACTTTTCAAGCAGATTTTCTCCTTCTTCCCCTCCCTTCAACTAACTTTTTTTATTTTTCAAATGGCTCAAGGCTAAGCTGAGGCACACTTTTCCTGAACATTGTTACCAACTTACGAAGTATTTATAATTAAGTGCAGTTTAGCTATGCATCTTAGTCATCCATGCCCATGCCTTGTCCTCAACAAATTAAAGCAAACTATCTTGCCAAGTCAATGTGTCCCTACTGCCTATTATATCCTTGAGTCGAGAGTAGCCTCAATATACAATCACATTAATTTTTCTTAATAGTAATGTGCCATCACATTAATACTATCAACGTAGATCTTGCTACATAGTGTCTAGGTTTTTTGAAGGCGAATTTTATCCATTTTTACATGGTGAAAATGCCAAATACCCTTCCAAAAGAACACTAAAATGCTTCAAATATCATAAAATCACGGAGTTTTGTCAAAAACCAACCCTCGTAATGTCCATTGTTCATGGGTTCTTGGCATCCAATGAATGTGTGTGTGTGTGTGTGCGTGAGAGAGAGAGAGAGAGAGAGAGAGAGAGAGAGAGAGAGAGAGAGAGAGAGAGAGAGAGAGAGAGAGAGAGAGAGAGAGACGGTGATAGCAAACGTGGGTTTGGGCATGCATGAGCTCGTTCCACTCCCGATGTGATTGTGCTTATCCTTGGGCTACTGCAACGCGAGCCGCATGAATAGACTACTGCAATCATGGGCTTGTATAATCTATATGGGCCATTGGTTGTGGGGTTGCTGCAACGCAAGCATCCACACTGGGCTGCTTCATGGCACAACCCTATGACAATGTTAACAACAACTTCACATAGCTTACAACAACTGCATTCCGATGCTGAGAGAGAGAGAGAGAGAGAGAGAGAGAGAGAGAGAGAGAGAGAGAGAGAGAGAGAGAGAGAGAGAGAGATCCACTTCATGTGTAGGCCATAGAATGATGGCAAGAGCATGGTGCACCGTAGCTAGCCTGCATAGCTAATTTGAGTTCCTCTCAGACTCTCAACTGCCTCTTGGGCGTTTCATTGATATCCGCCAGCTGCAATGGCCTCTTGGTGCTTTCATAGCGTGAATTCATTTCTGTGAGTGCTCCAAGAACTACTGAGACACGCCCAACACCTCATCCCGAGAGTTCGCCGCCGGCCTGATCTGTGTAGATGTCTCCTTTGCGCCACATGTCCATTACCTTCTCTTGGCTCACGTTTTCGATCCTCACATCGACCTTTTGGCTCCCCAACTAATTAGAGGAGAAAGGTGGGTGGCCTCCCTTCTTATCAACATTTGCAACACCAGCAAAAAGCACGCCCATGGAGATACACCAACAACACCTCTTCCACATCAATTCTAAATCCGGCAGCTGCAAACCCCATCCCCACTAGCACTTGTCGACGTCTGCTCCGTTTTCTTGAAAGAGCGCTTGCTTGCCCTCGCCCTTGAGCTCGAACACAAAGAAGTCTCTCTCTCTCTCTCTCTCTCTCTCTCTCTCTCTCTCTCTCTCTCTCTCTCTCTCTCTCTCTCTCTCTCTCTCTCTCTCCAGCCTTGCCGGTGCAAGAAATTACACTGATTGAGCAAAAAAGCCACATGCAGGTCAATTTCCTGTGATATTGCAACAGCTCGCAAGCTCTTTTCTTGTGGAACCACAATGCGGGCTCTCTCTCTCTCTCTCTCTCTCTCTCTCTCTCTCTCTCTTCTTCTTCTTCTTCTCCTCGGGTGTCTATGTGCGTGTGTGTGTGTATGCTAATAAAAAGAGGAAAATGGTATAAACTTTCTATCACCCAAGTGTGGTAGATTGGTTATGCCATTTCCCTCTTGAATAATAGTTCTTGAGTTCAACTCCTCGTCGGCTAGATCTTTAAGGTCTCTTGGGATAGTTTCCTACGACGTTAAAACTCTCTTCTTCTTGGGTGTGTGTGTGTGTGTATGCTAATAAAAAGTGGAAAATGGTATAACCTTTCTATAATCTTGGGATAGTTTCCTACAACGTTAAAACTCTCTTCTTTTCGAGTGTGTGTTAAGGTCTCTTGGGATAGTTTTCTACGACGTCAAAACTCTTTTCTTCTTCTTCTTTTAGCGTGCACTCTTTGTTCCCACTACCCCACTTGGACCACGGTCAAATTTCTACTTCTAGCATATCGATAGGTGATTAGTCTTCTTATGAAAAGCTACAATATTTTTATCTTTGGAGAAATTTAATCTCACAATGAGGGGAGTATTTTGGGAATTCTATAAAATTTGAGGGGCATTTTGGAAAATTAGGAAAAAATATTGGAGGTATTTTTGGGAATTTCCACAAATTAGAGGGTATTTTGGTAATCTTTCCAAAAATTATTTCCCAACACTGTGCAATATAGCCGGTTGCGCCTCTCTCTCTCTCTCTCACACACACACACACACACACTAGCAAATTGGCAATGCGTGCTCTCTCTCTCTCTCTCTCTCTCTCTCTCTCTCTCTCTCTCTCTCTCTCTCTCTCTCTCTCTCTCATGCGCTTGCGCATGCCGCACACGGCCATTTCTGTCCGGAGGCTAACTCCAGGAAATTGACTCCCCATCAGCCAGTCTAGCCGAGTGTGCAATGTGTATTGAGCATAGGCTACTCACGCATGGAGAGAGAGCAATCCGCGTGTACACTGAGTGAGCATACACGCATGGAGACAGCGACGCCAACGTGCAAGTAACCGTTATAACTTTAGTCGATTTGCTCCTCACCTCCCGTAGGCCATCCTCCGGCGCTGCAAAATTGCTCCACGTGGCATGCCTGAATCCGGTTCTCCATAATAGAGTAGTATAGATAGGCAAACAATTAATAGCTCCGAATTTTTTAAAATGTAAATTTCTAAACTTTGTAAGTAGTTTTTAAATAAAAAATAATAATTATCCATTTATATTTTTTGTATTGTATGACTAAGTTTGCACACTTTTAATGATAAATGGCAATTAATAGTTTAAATTTTGTAAATCTACCCTTTACATAAAAGGCTAAGTAAAACGTTTCTTTTAAACATTACCCCCTCTCTCTTTCTCTCTTTGTTGGAGATCATTACCTTTTTAAATTTTTAACTATCATGACCTTTCAATAGTCACTTTTTTTATTACAGAGAGTACAGTAACTTTGAAACACACGAAACACACACACACACCCTATATACAATGGCCTCACGGGTAGGAAGAGATGCATCCCATCACACACCCAACCCCCATGGTGGAGATCGCCAAGCCTCATCACACCAAGGGGAAATTGAACCCAAGGTCTTAGGCGCATAAGCTATGACTCTACCAAGTGAGCTAGCACCCTTGACAATAGTCACTTTTTTGCCTTTTGAAGGCAGTTCTCTACACACGGCCCTGGCCACTCCTCTGCCGTTGTCTGATAAAGTGTAGATAACCTATGTTGCCGTGTGTGAATGGCTGAGCGGAGGCAACCCACCAGGCCCATTCCCCTTCATTACCCACGTGTGCTGCCCCTTCCCCTTCTCCTTGCCACGTAGGAAAACCTTGGTCTCCGTGCGTGACGGACCGGCAGTCCCTCCGACGACAGAGGACCCCCAGAGCAAGAAGAGCTGGAGGCACCGAAATCCGCAGAAGACGTTACTCTGTGGAAGAGGAGGGGGGAAGCCGCAGCTCGCGGAAGGACCTCGTCTCTCTCTCTCTCTCTCTCTCTCTCTCTCACTCTCACTCTCTCACACACACACACACACACACACACACACACACACACACACACAGCCCCCCACACCCACGTCACACGCATTACTCAAGTCACCCAGCGATCAAGGAGTCTCAGATGGCGGGAGCAACAGCAGCAGCAGTAGCAACGCCAGCTGCGATAGCATCCACGGCATTGCTTCCCGCACCCAATGCGACCTGTTGCTCCTCCTTATCCCGTTCCCACCCCCAGCAGCTACAGGCCCGTTCTCTAACCGTCTCCTGCCAGCATCAGCTCCATCGTGCATACCAGCCGACTAACCTCCAGTATGCCCTCACTCTCACTCTTAGAAATTTCTTGACTGGGGGCGCAAAATATATAGATTTTCTCTCTGCAAATGTGCATGAGCTTCTAGTGCTCTTAACATGGATACTCTCTGTGCAATCCAATTGCCGACATCGCCAGGGGCAAAAGCCGTTCCTTCATCAATGCAGGTTTCATGCATGTCTGCAGTTGTCTTCTCCGTATTAGATTGCTTGAGCACTTGAATCTTGATTTTCAAAGGCAAGAATAGAGTTTTTTAAGGTTTTCAACTCTCTATCTCACATGCATTTGTCTGACCAAACATTGCATACACATCTCCACCGTCTACTTGATGGGTTTTTTTAATCTTCACTTTATCGATGTCGCTCATGCGAATGCAGAGCAGTTATCTGTGTGGCCTTTACCTCTGGTACCAATGAGTTCTCTGAAGATCCTATCGTCGCTAAGGTGCAAACAGCAAAGGTATTTGACATATACTACTCGCGTCAAATTTTCTGTTTGTCCTACCAAGGATTAGTGCTGAAAGAACTGAAAACTCGGTAGAGTTTGTTGGGTTTAAGTTTTTTGAAATGCATGGCTTTGGGAGGATGTTTTGATGATACTAAACAATGTCCAATGGTTATGGGGTGTAGTACAGTGAGGAAGGCATGTAAAGTATAAGCTGTATGTTCTGCTCACCGTAAGCAACATTGGCTTTTGTGGGGCAAGGTATGGAATAGGTTTTAGTAGGCAAAATGAAGTTTGTAGGGGTGTAGAGATTGTCTGTTAGGTTACTAAAAAAGGAGATGAACTGGCTTGGATTATGAAAATGGCTTAGGTTCATGCTGTTCAACCTGTTTACATCGGCATCTTAGCTTAGAAAGATCTTGCATGAAGTAACTTTTGATTTTTTGCGCGCCTGCATAATGTTGTGTTATTTCTGCTGGTTTGCCAGCATCGTGCGTCAAGTGTGATGGCAACATGGTCTCGTGTAGAAATGAGGGTTTATTTGTTCTTTTCTTTTGCAAGTAGCAAGGTTTTGGTTAAACACCGGTGTAAGGTTGATTATGTTTTTGATACAGCCAATAATTATATAGTTTTCGAGATGATGATCATTATGGATAAACTGCATCAGTATTTTGAGGTGTATTTAGGAAATACTATGCATGATGGAGGGGATGGTTATGTTCTCTCTTGGATATTATCGAGTCTATATCTTGCACTTTCCTTCAAAGGTTAATTTGAGATGTCCCTGGTTTCGCATAGGATTTGTATATGTTTAAATGCTCGATTGGAAGTTTGAATGTCATAAGCACATCATTATCTCTATGAGAAAAAATGTGGTTGTAGATGCTTTATGTAGAAAATCTTTGAGGAAAAAAAATTGGATTTTATATGCAATAGAAGTGGGCCGAACCGACGAGAGAGAGAGAGAGAGAGAGAGAGAGAGAGAGAGAGAGAGAGAGAGAGAGAGAGAGAGAGAGAGAGAGAGAGAGAGAGAGAGAGAGAGAGCATGGCACGACAGAATTCCGTGCCCAGAAGCACTTGCCCCAAAGACTGGCACCCCTTTCGGTATTTCTTTATTATTTACGAGTCGCAAAGTACAACTTCGAGGGTCCTTTGCTCTCAGACTCTACGTCAAGATGCTTTGCAGAATAAGACCCCCGGGTTCTTTATAAACAATACAAGGGTTGCCTAAAAGTGGAGCCCCAAGAGTAGTTCTTTCGAAGGCACTAAACTCTAAAAGCGTCTGCTCCCAAAAGCTAGACTAGTACTGGCAACTACCAAAAGCTGCCAACGTGATTTGCGAAAATCTGTACAATTTACCACGTGGCATCAATAGCGGAAAACACAGAAAATCCATATAGCAGCTGCCACGTTAGCATCCGTCCACGTCGCAGGTGCTTCTCTACGTAACAACATAGTAAACCACCATATTCGTGCCATTCCTTTCAAGTAAGATGCCACCCTTCGCACCTTGGAGTGTTCCATGGACCGACCTCTAGAGAAGGCAACGTCAAACTATTGTATAAACTCAAGGGTTCGATGGATCTCCTGGTAGCCCGAAAATGTCTCAAACCTGACGGCTTGACACTCCTTGAACTCCTTGGTCTTCTTGCTCATCTGTTTGTGTCGGGTCCAAGCCCTTTTCGGTCAACCATGGGAAAGGCCTCTTATAGGCATGCAATAAAGTTCAGTTATAAGCCCAGTTTGCATGGCACACTTTTTCTATATATACAATGTAAGGCTCTTACACAAGATGTAAAAAAAAAAAAACAATAGCGGTTTTTCTACTGGTGTCGACCTCTCTCTCTCTCTCCTTTCTCTCTCTCTCTCTCTCTCTCTCTCTCTCTCTCTCTCTCTCTCTCTCTCTCTCTCCTTTTGCTGCTTATCTTCCACGCCATGGCTTGCCTCAGGCTACACCCACCATAGCTAGCCTCGAGTTCCAACAACTGGTATCAGAGCCCCTGTCGGGCCTCGGCTCTAGCCTCCCGACTCAAGCTCGCGGGTACAGCCGCTTGCAGAGGGAACAAGAAGCTTGTTGACCTCCATAAAACTGAGTCAAACTCTTCTCAATAGGGTCGCCTTGGCTTAAAAAGAAGCTCTCGACACAGTAAGGCGCCAGTGTTTTGCTTTCATCTCTAGCTACGGCCATCATCAAGCAGGCGCAGGTTCCAGAGTTTGCTGCTACAGACATTCGCCATTTTTTTTCCTTTTCACACCTTATACAAGGTGGCCATTATCTTTGGCCTTACTTAGAGGGTCTTCACACCCCGTTGGTCAAAATCGTGAAGCCGGTTCACAAGCATCGCAAAACCGCTCACAGCTACGGTACTGATAGTTTTCAACATATAAACATGGGCGAAGATGTGGCAAATTGCTACCGGTTGATGCTCAAAGTTTTAGTCTCTGACTTGCAACATCATGTCAAAATGCATGCAAGAACAAAGGAAAACCGATTGGCTAAATCAAGCACTTCAAATGCAATTGGCGGTGCGCGCGGCCTAACAAAGGGCTTCTCAAACGACTGTTCGACATGGAAAAGATTCAAATATATGCAAGCTTTAGCAATAAGGCAACTAATGCTACACATGAAGATCTTCTTCGAGATTGCAATACAAGTTTTCACAAATTATTTTACCACTTTAGTGTCATAGATTTGCCAGCTTTTGTCTATTGTTCAAACAAACATACATTTTTCAGTCAAAGCCTTGTTTTCAGTTATTGTCATGCTTGTCAGTTTTCATCATATCAAGATTGTACGGGCTCTAGACACTGCCACACAAATAAGTGGTAAGACCTCCCAATTTTTGTCAGTTCTCAGCCTATTTTTTTACCGCTTCTCATGAGGTTACTGGGTACACCATAAACCCAAGGTTTGGCAGTGAAACAAAAACTCCATTTTTGGTAGCTAAATATTTTGGCCTACACCCTATCTGTTCAAGGGGGGGTTACTCATCTAGCACCAGGTTATGGATACACCAGAAATCCTTGGTTGTGAGAGAACCTAAAACTCACGGTTGCCGAGTATACCAAAAACTCGAGGTATCATGAGACGGTCTGCCCATTTCGGGCTTGAGGGGGGGATTGTTGGGTCCAAGCCCTTTTCGGTCAACCATGGGAAAGGCCTCTTATAGGCATGCAGTAAAGTTCAGTTATAAGCCCAGTTTGCATGACACACTTTTTCTATATATACAATGTAAGGCTCTTACACAAGATGTAAAAAAAAAAAAAACAATAGCGTTTTTTCTACTGGTGTCGACCTCTCTCTCTCTCTCTCTCTCTCTCTCTCTCTCGCCTTCTGCTGCTCATCTTCCATGCCATGGCTTGCCTCAGGCTACACCCACCATAGCTAGCCTCGAGTTCCAACAATTTGCTGTCAGAAGAGGATGAGCTCTCCTCTTCTGAACTGCTAGATGGCCTCCCATGCCTTCTAGACTTTTTCAGAAATTTGCTTTCCTTGCTTTTTCTTCGCGTCTTCCATCTTCTCTCATCCTCATTAGAACTAGAGGACGAGGAAGTGTTGGAACTCTTTGAAGACGAAGAAAAATCCGAGTCATTCTCGAAACGAGCATGCTTCTTGGATCTGCTTGCCATCTCGAATGTCGACTTCTCACCCAAATAATCGGAGAAATTTGCCGATTTCCTCTTCTTTCGAGCGTGCTTCAAGCCTTTCATTATGTGGTTCATCTTCTTGTCAAGAGCTATGTCCAGCTCTTTCTGCAAGCACACGTTTCGCTTTTCTGCACTTGCCTATCCTTTTAGATTTCTTTCCGACTTGAGAGGAGAATCAATTGCCTCTCGCCATCTCGTATGAATCTCATCCATCGGTTAAGTCTTCAGATGCTTCACATATTTTGGGTTCTGGGAGTACTTCTGTTATGTGCAACGGAAGTGATTGATGGTGAATGCTCAGGATGAGTGCTCAGTGCGTACTCAAGGTTCCTTTTACTTAATGAGATAGTTCCTTTTACTTCATGAGAGATGTGCAAAGACTAGGGAGAGAAAAGAGAATGACACTGTGAGTGATAGAGACGACTAGTCAACACTAGATGGGGTCCCAAGCGATAGAGAGGTATTTGCTTTAGATTGCACAAATGCTGTATAATGGTACTAAATGCTGAGATGATGAGGGAAGTGGCGGTAGATGCTTGGTTCTGCGAGGCTAAGGGCTGGATACTGAAATGCTAGGCTTGGCTTGACTTGGGACTGCAGCTATCGGTGACTACAGGCTGAATCTGCTATGGCTGAAAACACTGATGGATAAGGGCTGAAATCGCTGGCGAAAATGGGCTGAAAACACTTATGAAGATGGGCTGAAAACGCCGGTGCTGTGGTACTGAAACGCCGGTGATGAGGGCTGAGGCTGAATGCTGGAAAAACGTTGGGTACTGAGGGTGCCTCTGGCTGAAAACGTCGAGGATGAGGAGCTGTGGGTGCTTGGTTCTTGTACTGCAGTGCCTTCCTTCTGTGCATAACCCTTAGCAACCAAACATGCTTTGTACTTGGGTCTGTCATCAACACATTTGACCTTATAAACCCACTTGTTAGGAACAACCTTCCAACCTTTGGGCAAAGGCACAAGCTCCCATGTATTGTTTGCATACAGTGACTTCATCTCAGATTTTCATAGCAAGCTCCCACTTACTTTTGTCTCACAAGACTGGGCCTCTTTGAATGTAAGAGGCTCCTCCTCATCAGCCAACAAAATGCAATCCATAGACAGCTCAAACCTCTCTGGTTGCCTTCTAACACGTGTAGACCTCCTCACCCAATGATCTACATCGACCGGCGATGGGTCTACATTATCCACAATAAGAGGAGAGAGAACCTGCTGGCTGAAAATCGTAGAGAGAGAGAGGGATAGGCTGAAATCGAAGAGAGAATATACTTGCTGCTTCTTGCCAGGTGCGTAAGCATGCGCAAACTTAGGTACTCTCTCCTCAGGCAGGGGAAGGTGGTCGAGATGAGCAAATTTGCTTCCTTGACAAGAACATAAGAAGCTGGGTTGAAACCATGGCGCCACTGTCGTAAATGGGCCTTGACTACTCGGATGGCCAACGGGCTCATCGAAATGACCTTGGTCGTCGTCTTGGGAGTCTCAAACTCGATCTCGAAGTAGCCGCGCTCGAGGAATTGTATGTTGATGATCTTTCCCACCTCCGAGAGAAGGTGGGTCGGAGAAGATCACGCACCTCGCCTCTGTTGGGCGAGTGTCGATAATCTTGTAGGTAACAGAGGTGGCCTGAAGGCGCTCCACATCTGTAGCAAGGCTCGTGTCACGATTTGTCACGTGCACATCTAACCCTATGTGTACGTGGACAAGCTACTTCATGACTAGGGTTCAGTTCAGTTCAGTTAGCTTAGGAAGTGTTCAGACACTTTTGTGAGTCTGTTTGCAGACCGTGCATGTCCAGGCACTTAGAGTAGATGCATATCCTCTGGTTGCACACATCATGACCATCATATTTCAGTCAGAACCCATCAGGAGCATTTTTACAGTGCATAGACCTATTTTCCCTATTTTAGCCATTTTTCACTTGTTATTATCAAGTGACTTTTGTTGGGAAACTGGGTAGGGCAATTTTGACAAGCATGTATATAAGAAAACCTAGCGCTAGCACTTTCTGGCAGAAGAGGCGGCAGGGACCTGACATCCAACAGAGCACCTTCTCAGCAAGACCCCCTGGGTGGATAACTTAGCGTTTTCAACCAAGAGCAAACCCAACGTTTTCAGCTTTGCAAATCAGCCCAGCGTTTTGCATTTGCAGTAGCCTGGCGACAGCAGACACATCAGATCCCCCAGTGTTTTTTGCAGCAGATTACAGATCAGCCCTAGCGTTAGCAGAAACAACAGAATCAGCCCTAGCGTTTTTGGACAGTAGAACCCTTAGCGTTTTGCAGATTCACCCCGACAGGACCAGCACATGCATTAGCGTTTTGCATTTTCAGCATCAAGACACCGCAGAACAGCCCCGAACTTTGCAGATCTCACCTTTCCGCAGTAGATCCTCCCCGCACGGTTAGATCAGCCCAAGTTTGCAGATTCAACCCGGAAAATGCAGATTTCAGCATCTGCATTTTCAGCGCGTCGTCGTCCTATCGTCGTCATCATCGTAGTCATCGACATAGAGTCAGAATTCAAGAGATAAAGATCTGTAGATTTCAGCCATTAGCGTTTTTCAGATTTCAGCCTGTCATGTCGTCGTCCTCATCGTCGTTGACATCATCGGCAAGTCCATTGCATTGTAGAGATTGTGCAATCAATAGTAGACCTCTCTCGCCATAGAGAGTGGGGCCTTCGGAGAAGGGTTTGACAACTTTTCTGGTGTCGTATTCTTCTCTCTCTATCTCTCAGTCGCAGCACCTTCATTCACAATGTTTATCCACTTTGTTTGTGATCATTTGCACCCTCTCATTAAAGGAACGGAAGGCTCTATCTTCCGTAAGTAAAAGGAACCTTGAGCACAGTTCGGAGCACTCATCTTGAGCAAAGTTCAACATTCACTTCCCTTGCACCTTACATTGGTATTAGAGCTTTGGCAGTATTCTGTATCACTCAACAAAAGAACCACAATAATTTTTTTTTGCTTGTTGTGGTCGCACATAACCCAAGTCCTCTTGTGTGTGTCGATTCCTAATCGTGTTTTTGAAGAGTGACAGGAAACCCAAGAAAGAAGGGCTTGTCCAGCCTCCCCTTGTTTCTCTTTTCACTCATTGAGAGCGGACCGTGCACTTAGCGGCCGGCCAATCGACGTGAGGTGGGAAAAAAGCAACCTTGGTGTGAGCGTAAGGCCGCCAAGGGGTGCGCCTGCGGGAAAGAGAAGAGCTCGGGTAAGATAAGGTCTTTCTCTAACACAGATTGCAAGCGAAAGAAGAACCTCAAGAACGTCAAGACTCCAGAACCTCAAGGACCTCAAGACTCAAGAATCCAAGAGCCCAAGAACCACAAGAACCCAAGTTCCTCGTGAACTTAAGAACCCAAGATCTCAATATATGGTCATCGCCCGAAGCGGAATGGATACTTTGCATGAAGGTGATGAGCATGGAAGTGGCGAAGAAGAATTTTTCCCACCAGGATTTTTTTCCGACCCTCCCCCTTCCCCATCTGCGCCAAGTATTGCACCAAGTCCTATGAAGGCTTTGGTCAAGACGATGATGGATATGAAGTTACGACATGAAGTGCAACGCGTTGCCTTGGAGCGCGAGCACGAAGAAAGAAAAGCAAAAATGGACCGCAAGCACAAAGAAAGAAGAGCCGAATTGGATCGCGAGCGCGAAGAAAGACGGTTAGCCTTTGAGCGTGAGCGCGAAGAAAGACGGTTAGCCTTTGAGCGTGAGCGCGAGCAAGCGCGCTTGGCGGCCGACGAGAGAGACCAACACATGCAAGAGTTGGTCCTACTATTTTCTAATGTGTAGGCGCAGATTGAAAAGAATCAGGAGAAGGAGACTCTCTCAGTCTTGTCTTCTCCAATGCACGACACACATGATTTGCATGATAATGATAAGAATGATGATTTGCATGATCAAGATGTGATTATTCACGAGCATGATGATTTGTATGATCAAGATGTGATTATTCACAAGCATGATGATTTGCAGGATAAAGATGTGATTGTTCACAAGGATGATGGTTTAGTTGATACTTTGTCTAGTGAAGCTAACCTCATTGCAGATTCGATCAATCACGAAGAACCGATCTTGGCTCTCGAGTCGAGGTCCAAAGAACCCCCACAGGAAGTACTATGTGTTCGAATGATTAGTGAGCACACATTGTTCGAGTGTTTCATTTGTGATGCTTTCCTGTATTTTAGTCACCGTCTTTATGTGATCCCTTTTTATAGGCATGACATATTGCACGATGAACACTCATGAATGAGCTCGGATGTATGCGGATTACTCGTGAAAAGATGAAATGTTTGCACCCAAGGAATTCACATTCTATGTCTCTTGCTTGGCATGACACAGTAGCAGAAAGAGCACAAGAAGTATTGAGCATCAAGCATCGGCATTTTCATTGTGATCTGCCACAATTGTTGATTTAGATCAAAAAGTCAAGATTCGACCCCATTTTTTGTGTATGTTTGATGAACGGTTTGGCACTCCGTCACTTTGTTCATCTGCATTGCATGCACAGTTTTTTCGAAAGACTAGAATTTTTCCAGTCACTTTACATGGAATAGGTATGTTCATGTTTTTGTGTTGAAAGTGGTTTCAGGATTTTTCATCCTCGGAGATTCTTGAAGAAGGTAGACTCATGACTATAGATGAAGTTGAAGCATGGAAGGAGCCACATATGACTTTGTGTCGCTTTTGGCGCGGCCCAAAGAAGCAAGCGTTGCAGACCTTTATGAAGCTCAAGTGTCGCATGATCCACGTATCAAAGTGGGCCGGCGAAGAGTCCTTTCGAGGATTCCAGACGCTGTTGGTGATCTCCCTCGACGCCATACGGTTCTGTACCAGTACCTCACTTTGAAAAGGAGGGGACGTCACCTGCACATTTAACCCTATGTGTACGTGGACAAGCTACTTTATGACTAGGGTTCAGTTCAGTTCAGTTAGCTTAGGAAGTGTTCAGACACTTTTGTGAGTCTGTTCGCAGACCGTGCATGTCCAGGCACTTAGAGTAGATGCATATCCTCTGGTTGCACACATCATGACCATCATATTTCAGTCAGAACCCATCAGGAGCATTTTTACAGTGCATAGACCTATTTTCCCTATTTTAGCCATTTTTCACTTATTATTATCAAGTGACTTTTGTTGGGAAACTGGGTAGGGCAATTTTGACAAGCATGTATATAAGAAAACCTAGCGCTAGCACTTTCTGGCAGAAGAGGCGGTAGGGACTTGACATCCAACAGAGCACCTTCTCAGCAAGACCCCCCCCCCCCCCCTCGGCGGATAACTTAGCGTTTTCAGCCAAGAGTAAGCCCAACGTTTTCAGCTTTGCAAATCAGCCAAGAGTAAGCCCAACGTTTTCAGCTTTGCAAATCAGCCAAGCGTTTTGCATTTGCAGTAGCCTGGGGACAGCAGACACATCAGATCCTTCAGTGTTTTTGCATCGGATTGCAGATCAGCCCTAGCGTTAGCAGAAACAACAACATCAGCCCTAGCGTTTTTGGACAGCAGAACCCTTAGTGTTTTGCAGATTCACCCCGACATGACCAGCACATGCATTAGGGTTTTGCATTCTCAGTATCAAGATACCGCAGAACAGCCCCGATCTTTGCAGACCTCACCTTTCTGCAGCAGATCCTCCTCGCACGGTTAGATTAGCCCAAGTTTGCAGATTCAACTTGGAAAACACAGATTTCAGCATCTGCGTTTTCAGCGCGTCGTCGTCGTATCATTGTCATCGCCGTTGTCATTGACATAGAGTCAGAATTCAGCAGATAAAGATCTGCAGATTTCAGCCATTAGTGTTTTTCAGATTTCAGCCCGTCTCGTCGTCGTCCTCATCGTCGGCAAGTCCATTGCATTGTACAGATTGTGCAATCAATAGTAGACCGCTCTCGCCATAGAGAGTGGAGCCTTCGGAGGAGGGTTTGACAATTTTTCTGGTGTCGTATTCTTCTCTCTCTATTTCTCAGTCTCAGCATCTTCATTCACAGTGTTTATCTACTTTGTTTGTGATCATTTGCACTCTCTCATTAAAGGAATGGAAGGCTCTCCCTTCCGTAAGTAAAAGGAACCTTGAGCACAGTTCGGAGCACTCATCTTGAGCAAAGTTCAACATTCACTTCCGTTGCACCTTACACGATCGTGACTATGTTCCAGTATTACATCAACTCCTAGTTGCAGATACGCAAAGTGCCATGCCAAGGAGAACCCCTATTCTTGGATAGTCACGACCCTTCGCTCAAGATGCCTCTTCGCGAAAAGCCACACTCCTTCGACAATTGGTCACACCTCTTCCTATGGTTGCGACTCTTCGTCCAATGGTTGCAGCTCTTCGCCGAAAGCATGTGTCTTTACGTCTAAAGTCGCGTCTCTTCACCATGAAACGTGTCTTTTCATTTGTGTCTCTTCGTCTCCCATAGAAGGAGCCTCTTGTACTAAGTTTTCAAGCATTCATTCAATCAATCAAACACACATTCAGTCTATTGAGTCTTAGTTTGATCTTAAAGTATGAAGTCTTAAGTCTTAATTATAGAAGTAGCTGTCACAAACGGGAGCGCATAACAATATAAAATATACTCGGATAAATAGAATTTATCACTTAATACTGAAGCCAAAGGATATAGAGACAAATAAATAGAGAGAGAGAGAGAGAGAGAGAGAGAGAGAGAGAGAGAGAGAGAGAGTGAGAAGATCGACACAGTACTAGGGACCAGAAGATGGGCTGGTCCCCCCCCCTTAAAGAGAATCCTTTATTAGGGAGAATCTTTTTACAAGCACAAGAAACGGAGAAAACCCCTCCGTTCTAATTCTCTGATTCGATGGTCGTTCCTTCCCGTAAGGGAAATCCGAGAGACGAGCTCTCAATCCTTTTTTAGTCTGTACTCGGAGTCGAGACTCCACAGACAATTTCCGAATTCCGTTCCCGGAATTCCCAAGCGTAGGCCGAATCCTTCTCGCTTCTCCTTTGCGATGAAGTACCTGCAAACACACACGCAACCACGCGACAACAATTCGTATGGCGAATCCTCAATAGATACCTGTCGCTCTTGCGCGCGAAAAGCGACTTCCGTGCTTCGTAGTCTCGCGATCTCTTGCGTTTTCTGGCGGCAAAGTCTTCTCTTGCTGACGTTGGTAACCCTCTTTCAGTGAGGGCATGTGATGCTTTTATAGCTCCTTCGCCATGGCACGAATAGCTGCTCGCGTAGAGATCGCGGCCGTAATTTTTTTTTTCCAAATTTTTTTTTTCATTTTTTTTTCCGCTGTTCTGCTTGAAAAAGAGAAAGATAAAACGCATGGCTGATTTGTTGCCTTATTTATCGGATGGATGCCCACTTATTAAATGGGCGGCCGACGTATTTTAAAAATAGTCTGAATTTTCCCAAAAACTCTATAAAACCTTATGAGTTAAAAACAATGCTTTCACAGCACTTCCCAGGCATCCTTGGATGCAACCACATGCACAAATGCAGTGCAGACATAGATTCCTCGCGGGAAAGCGTTTGCTCTATCCGGAAAACTCGTCCAAATTTTCCGCCTTTTAAGAAAAGCTTCTCAGAACCCATCTTTATTCTTGTGCTTGCGTCTTTACGCGTATTCCTCTTTTCCATTTCGGATTTCCTCTCGACTATGGATATCCCCTTTCCGATGCACCCGTCACCCACCTTGTGACGCATCAGGAATACCCATCACCTAGTCCTTCCTACCGAACTTTACGGTACAATCCCCTTCACGATGCTCTGTGTCACCCATCCTATGACGCATCAGAGATGTCCGTTCCCGGATGGTCGGATACTTCTTTCTGATGCTCCCTGTCACCCATCCGATGTGACGCATTGGAAGTACCTGTTCTTGGTGGCCTTACAGATATTCCCGTTCACAGTGCTCCTGTCATTACTCTGAATGACGCACTAGGAATACTATGTACTCGGATGTCTCCAGTGAGAAAAACCCTCTCACTTAAAATTCCAATAATTCATCTAGAATTATATTCCTTGGTGTTCCAAGCGAGAAAACCCTCTCACTTATAAATCCAATAATTCATTTAGAATTTTTTTGTTTGTTTGAGAAAAAGATCCTTCTGTTAGTTAATGAAAACTGTCCGTAGGGCTACAACCACCTTTGTAAGAGGGCTACAACAAACATGATGGGGAGACTCTCCCAATGAAAGAACAACCTATATACAATGAGGATAAATCAAGAGGTGGGAGGAGGGAAGAGCCACACAGGTGGTCGGTAGTGCCATCTGAGCACACCCTGGACACTGGTGAAGAAAGGCCCAGGGCTCCAGAGTCGAAGGAAAGCCTCGCGGCGCCCCCGCATGCGGTCGGAGCTGCCTTGCAGTTCCTCTAGCTGTCCTCTGAGAGTATGGATCAGCTCTAGCCAAAAGTCACGAACAGTCTCTGCTGGTGGCACAGAGCGAGCCTCAAAAATGCGGAAACAGCGGGCCCGCCAGATGAACCAAAGTGTCAGGCCACTGATGAGCTCCCAACACTCCTCTCTCTCACTGCACCACTCCTGTGGAGTAAGCTCTGTAGCAGGCTGGAGTGTAGGTCACCCCCCCTGTATCACTATCATCTTGCTGGTGGAAGATAGCTCAAACTGAAGTGCTGGGCCCGTGAGAGTGGACCAAGCCGCTGCCCCCCAAGTGTACTGTCTAGCCGTGGAGAGAGTAGGCATCAACCGAAGAACTTGTAGCCACATCTGTTGGGCCGAGGGACAGTTCCAAAGACAATGACGCTGACTCTCCATCAACTGGTCACAGGCTGCACATGTGGCCGAGAGACCACTATGCACAAGCCAGCTCCCTACTGCTGTAGCTCTGTGTGCAACCAGCCACTGAAACAAAGCATTTAGAATTATTTTTCTGTGAGAGAAAGCCAATTTAGCAACATCCCTCTCACTTATAAACAGTTGTCCTCAACTGTAGAGGTCCAAATGAACTGCCGGGGAGAAACCGGAAAATTTCCAAATCTTGCTCAATGGTGAGTTGAGCTGGTCCTTTCTCAAAAGAGAACTTTAAAATTAAATTAAATAGAAATTCAAAAATTCAATAATTCAATACTTATCTTACTCTTCCTCTAGTACCTCGAGGATATCCTTCACCAATCATCAAACTTACGAGCCATGTAAGAACTCGTCATTCGCGTCTTTCCAACATATCGGAAGTTTCCTCATCCGAGAATCTATTAACTCAAGTCTACCTTCTCAATCCGAGAAGAATAATCCTCCTAGAAATCAATCTAGGTATTTGTCTTTGTGAATAATGCTGCGTTGTTAGTCTTGAGGGTATTAAACCTCTTGTGTCCTCCCACATAGGGAATGCCCAAATCATAGAGCATTAAGCTCGATGTCTTTCTTTCACAAACAAAGTTTGAGATCACCTTAAAGAAGGTTCTGTGTTTTGGGCCGTCGCTCAACGTAGGTGGACGGTTCCAATCCGAAGATTCTTTGTGCACGGCGGCACTTCCTTCCAATCTTTTTCCTCCTACGAGTTATTACCACCAGTAGTGTTTTCCCGACGCCCATTAGCGTCTCTTCCTTACAAAATCATAAAAAATGATCACTTTGCGAGCATCAATGACGTCTTGCAAAATCTCAGGCAGATAGAATTCTAGCCATAGCATTTTCTGAACGTATGTTCAAACCTGGTTCACAATAGAGCGAACCCTCTTTGATTCTTACCATTTTGAAACGGTTGGTGAACTATATTCTTACGAACATAATACTTCGAATTTATTCCAGCAGCGTGTAATGCTACTTGACCTGCTCATGGAGAAACATATACTGCAACCAAAAGTTGCTACTGTAATGGTAAAAGCACATAGCGTACTCAATGATCAACGACCATCAGAAAACCTCTTCTCCGTAGAGAAACTCAAATTCCTTCTACCGAACACATCTCAAATAGAGATTCTCGTGTCGGAATATCCTTGCGCGCAAAAAGGCGCTCAAGAGAGTATAACAAACTCCCGTCGAGATCCTTAGCATAGGTTTACATCTCGTGTGTTATCCATGTACTCAAAAGTGTATATAATTCTTAAGCTGTGTTAAAGTTTCGGTGAACCTGGGAAATTACCTTCCCTTCGTAAGATCCTTAGAGCGAAGACTCTCAACCTGACGATCCCTTGGCTCGATCTTAGAGCAAAACCCGCTCATCAAATAAACTAGGATTTCAATCCTTGGATTCCTCGAGCACAGGCCGTAGTCGTCACTTGTTCCTTCCCTCGTAAAGAGAGTGTTCATTCACCTGCCCTCTCACTTAAAGTTTGAGGGTCAAAAACTCAAGAGTTAGATTGAATTCCCTTACTCCAAACTTTCTCCGGATAGCAATGTATCCTTCGAGGAGAGGTAACAAAAATTGGTTGTTTCTGTGTTCAATGGTTCTTGTCCCACTGCGGGGATTGTATTCTATGTACATCAAGGTGTACACTTTCATGTTTTATTGCTGACTCCACCATCTGCTGTAAAGTATCTTGCAGATGGGTTTACAAAATTCGGCAGCTTTCCTTCTTCAGAGAGGATCAAGAATGGAGCTACCTTGGCAAGAGTGAACCACTACGTGCTTTGACTTACTCGTGTTCCTATTGGGGGAACCGATCCCAATCTTCTTGGATGCCTTCCTCAAAACGTAGAGGAAAAAAATTTGTCGGAAAATTCAGCCTTGAATTGAATCCAAGTGTTGTTGTAAGTTCCTTGCAGAGCTTTGGTATACCACAAAGTACTTGCAATCCCCTTGAGGTGTTTGGTCACATGCCTCACCTTCGACGGTTTTTTTTTCTTTCAAAAATTGCCGTCTGCAAAGGCAACTTCAAACTTGTCGAATGGGCATCTTCCATTCCGTCAAAAGTATCAAACTTGACCGTAGGGTTCTGAGGTCTAAAGACCTTCTTCATATCCTTCCCGAAATGACGGGATTTCTTGGCTATGGTTATGGATTGAGGTTCATGGATATTTTCTGGATTCTGAAGGATCTCGAGCATTCCGCTCCTTGGATTCTCTAGGTTCTTGAGCATCATGCTCTTGTTGCCTTCTCAGAGAATTCCAAGTCTTGTGTCGACTTCTTGCAGAGAGAATTTTTTTTTCCAACTCTGCGAGCTTTTCCTTGCAGGACTTAGGTTTCCGCCTGCTTGGAAATTCTGCGAGCTTTTTCCTGCAGGACTTAGGTTTCCGCCTGCTTACTTCTCTCTTGGCTTGTCATGGCTTCTTCCTGTATCTTCCCAGAGTCATCCTCCTTTACAGAGAAAGAGAGGAGACCATGCTCTGATACCACTGTCACAAACGGGAGCGCATAACAATATAAAACATACTCGGATAAATAGGATTTATCACTTAATATTGAAGCCAAAGGATATAGAGAGAAATAAATAGAGAGAGAGAGAGAGAGAGAGAGAGAGAGAGAGAGTGAGAAGATCGACACAGTACTGGGGACCAGAAGATGGGCTGGTCCCCCCCCTTAAAGAGAATCCTTTATTAGGGAGAATCTTTTTACAAGCACAAGAACCGGAGAAAACCCCTCCGTTCTAATTCTCTGACTCGATGGTCGTTCCTTCCCGTAAGGGAAATCTGAGAGACAAGCTCTCAATCCTTTTTCCGTCTGTACTCGGAGTCGAGACTCCACAGACAATTTCCGAATTCCGTTCCTGGAATTCCCAAGCGTAGGCCGAAGCCTTCTTGCTTCTCCTTCGCGATGAAGTACCCGCAAACACACACACAAACACGCGACAACAATTCGTATGGCGAATCCTCAATAGATACCTGTCGCTCTTGCGCGCGAAAAGCGACTTCCGTGCTTCGTAGTCTTGCGATCTCTTGCGTTTTCTGGCGGCAGAGTCTTCTCTTGCTGACGTTGGTAACCCCCTTTCAGTGAGGCCATGTGGTGCTTTTATAGCTCCTTCACCACGACACGAATAGCTGCTCGCGTAGAGATCGCGGCCATTTTTTTTTTCTTTCTTTTTTCCAATTTTTTTTTTCATTTTTTGTTTCGCTGTTTTGCCAGAAAAAGAGAAAGAGAAAACGCTGGCTGATTTGTTGCCTTATTCATCGGATGGCTGCCCACTTATTGAATGGGCGGCCAGCGTATTTTAAAAATAGTCTGAATCTGCCCAAAAACTCAATAAAACCTTATAAGTTAAAAACAATGCTTTCACAGCACTTCCCAGGCGTCCCTGGATGAAACCACATGCACAAATGCAATGCAGACATAGATTCCTCGCGGGAAAGCGTTTGCTCTTCCCGGAAAACTCGTTCAAATTTTTCGCTTTTTGAGAAAAGCTTCTCAGAACCATCTTTATTCTTGTGCTTGTGTCTTTACGCGTATTCCTCTTTTCCATTTCGGATTTCCTCTCGACTATGGATATCCCCTTTCCGATGCACCTGTCACCCACCTTGTGACGCATCAGGAATACCCATCACCTAGTTCTTTCCTACCGAACTTTACGGTACAATCCCCTTCACGATGCTCTATGTCACCCATCCTATGACGCATCAGAGATGTCCGTTCTTGGATGGTCGGATACTTCTTTCCGATGCTCCCTGTCACCCATCTGATGTGATGCATCAGAAGCACCCGTTCCTGGCGGCCTTACAGATATTCCCGTTCACAATGCTCCTGTCATTACTCTGAATGACGCACTAGGAATACTTTGTATTCGGATGTCTCCAGTGAGAAAAACCCTCTCACTTAAAATTCCAATAATTCATCTAGAATTATATTTTCTTGGTGTTCCAAGCGAGAAAACCCTCTCACTTATAAATCCAATAATTCATTTAGAATTATTTTTCTGTGAGATAAAGCCAATTTAGCAACATCCCTCTCACTTATAAACAATTGTCCTCAACTGTAGAGGTCCAACTGAACTGCCGGAGAGAAACCGGAAAATTTCCAAATCTTGCTCAATGGTGAGTTGAGCCGGTCCTTTCTCAAAAGAGAACTTTAAAATTAAATTAAATAGAAATTCAAAAATTCAATAATTCAATACTTATCTTACTCTTCCTCTAGTACCTCGAGGATATCCTTCACCAATTATCAAACTTACGAGCCATGTAAGAACTCGTCATTCGCGTCTTTCCAACATATCGGAAGTTTCCTCATCCGAGAATCTATTAACTCAAGTCTACCTTCTCAATCCGAGAAGAATAATCCTCCTAGAAATCAATCTAGGTATTTGTCTTTGTGCATAATGCTGCGTTGTTAGTCTTGAGGGTATTAAACCTCTTGTGTCCTCCCACATAGGGAATGCCCAAATCATAGAGCATTAAGCTCGATGTCTTTCTTTCGCAAACAAAGTTTGAGATCACCTTAAAGAAGGTTCTGTGTTTTGGGCCGTCGCTCAACGTAGGTGGACGGTTCCAATCCGAAGATTCTTTGTGCACGGCGGCACTTCCTTCCAATCTTTTTCCTCCTACGAGTTATTACCACCAGCAGTGTTTTCCCGACGCCCATTAGCGTCTCTTCCTTACAAAATCATAAAAAATGATCACTTTGCGAGCATCAATGACATCTTGCAAAATCTCAGGCAGATAGAATTCTAGCCATAGCATTTTCTGAACGTATGTTCAAACCTGGTTCACAATAGAGCGAACCCTCTTTGATTCTTACCATTTTGAAACGGTTGGCGAACTATATTCTTACGAACATAATACTTCGAATTTATTCCAGAAGCGTGTAATGCTACTTGACCTGCTCATGGAGAAACATATACCGCAACGAAAAGTTGCTATTGTAATGGTAAAAGCACATAGCGTACTCAATGATCAACGACCATCAGAAAACCTCTTCTCCGTAGAGAAACTCAAATTCCTTCTACCGAACACATCTCAAATAGAGATTCTTATTTCGGAATATCCTTGCGCGCAAAAAGGCGCTCAAGAGAGTATAACAAACTCGCGTCGAGATCCTTAGCATAGGTCTACATCTTTGTGTGTTATCCATGTACTCAAAAGTGTACATAATTCTTAAGCTGTGTTAAAGTTTCGGTGAACCTGGGAAATTACCTTCCCTTCGTAAGATCCTTAGAGCAAAGACGCTCAACCTGACGATCCCTTGGCTCGATCTTAGAGCAAAACCCGCTCATCAAATAAACTAGGATTTCAATCCTTGGATTCCTCGAGCACAGGCCGTAGTCGTCACTTGTTCCTTCCCATGTAAAGAGAGTGTTCATTCACCTGCCCCCTCACTTAAAGTTTGAGGGTCAAAAACTCAGGAGTTAGATTGAATTCCCTTACTCCAAACTTTCTCCGGATAGCAATGTATCCTTGGAGGAGAGGTAACAAAAATTGGTTGTTTCTGTGTTCAATGGTTCTTGTCCCACTGCAGGGATTGTATTCTATGTACATCAAGGTGTACACTTTCAACTTTTATTGCTGACTCCACCATCTGCTGCAAAGTATCTTGCAGATGGGTTTACAAAATTCAGGTAAAAGTCCTTTGTTGAATTTGTACCTCTTTCCTTCCTCAGAGAGGATCAAGAATGGAGCTACCTTGGCAAGAGTGAACCACTACGTGCTTTGACTTGCTCGTGTTCCTATTGGGCGAACCGATCCCAATCTTCTTGGATGCCTTCCTCAAAGCGTAGAGGAAAAAAATTTGTCGGAAAATTCAGCCTTGAATTGAATCCAAGTGTTGTTGTAAGTTCCTTGCAGAGCTTTGGTATACCACCAAGTACTTGCAATCCCCTTGAGGTGTTTGGTCACATGCCTCACCTTCGACGGTTTTTTTTTTCCAAAAATTGCCGTTTTGCAAAGGCAACTTTAAACTTGTTGAATGAAAGCGGTAGCTTTTAGGGCATCTTCCATTCCGTCAAAAGTATCAAACTTGACCGTAGGGTTCTGAGGTCTAAAGGAGAGTTACCCGGAACACGGAACGGGAATGGCGACGGGCCTCCATGCGGACGGGGGAACGGGAATGGGCCCGGAACGGGAACGGCGCAGAACGGCAGGCTAAAAAAACACCTTTTTTTTTTATATAGCGTTATGTGTTTGAATACAAGTAGTATTAGAGTCCTTTGACTCTAATACCCACAAAAAACAGGATTCGAAGACCATTTAACCTTATTATGACTTGATTGGGATGTGAGGCGCCCAGAGTACATAGCCAGATGAACAACAATGCCCATAGTACATACACAATGCTCTCAAATAATTGCAAGAGTAGTAGTCAGAGATAACACTTTGGAATTAATTATGGCTAACATAGTAACAAGCCTCAAGGGCCGCCAGCGGCCAAGGTTCTACAAAAAAACCAAAGGGGGGCAAAGTTCAAACCAGACTTCAGTGACCACAATACCAAAAGACTGAAGGTGACAAATACCATAAAGATCCTAGTAGCTACAAATGGCAAAGAGCGCAAGGCTCAAGCAGCCATACAAAAAGGTAAGGATAAATGGCAAAGACTCAAGACTCAAGAGCCACTAGCCTGAGAGGCCTCCCAATCCGTAGTAGCCGGCTGTAAATCATGCACATCCTCCCATTCCTCATCATCGAGGTCTAGGTCCGGCTCGATCTCAGCCACAGATGAAGTACCTGGTGTTGGTGGATGTGCATCTCCACCCGCCTGAGAAGCCTCTTGCTCCATCTCCCACTGTGTAAAAGGATTTGTCTGTACTCTTGCAAAGCATTTTCAAATTTGCGCTGACGAAGACAAGATCATTAGCCTTCTCCACTCCAAGCCGATTCCTCTTCTTGGAAGCAATGTGGCTAAAGGTACTCCACAATTGCTCCAAGCATGAGGTACTAACTGATTGGCTGAGAATACGGATCGCCAATTCCTCTTCTTGGAAGCAATGTGGCTAAAGGTACTCCACAATTGCTCCAAGCATGAGGTACTAACTGATTGGCTGAGAATACGGATCGCCAATCTCTGAAGCTCAGGGCCATCATAGCCATAGTCCTCCCACCAAAGCACTGAACCTATTTTCCTGCGATCAATCTGAGCATCTGGACTGCCAAATGACCCCCGCATCTCTCTGTACTGTCTCAGCTGATCTCTGACAATGCGTCGCCCATCTCTGTCTATAACCATCTTGTTTAAGATCTCTGTAAATTGGTTCATGACTTCCCTATCTGTCTCTTGCCACCTTGGAACTCTGGATCCACCATGTACGCTGCCCCGTGTAAAGGAGAGGCATATGAATTCCACCTCGAGCTGCAAAGCGCATGGATCTCCTCATATCGCTCTGCGTTCGGCTCAAGCTGTGCAAGCTGCTCAATCATGCGGTCCATTGCCTCATAAATCTTGCCAATGCAAGGATCCATGCCATCCAGAACTCGAAGCAGATGAACCACCGGTTTTACCTGTGCATCTAGACTCTTGAGCTCCTTCCAGAACTCAAGATCCTCTGCCTTATCCTTGCACAAAATCCCTGCAACTGTCTTTGCATAGGGAGAGGTGGTGAACTCATCACTGATGAAGACCTGTCGGACCGCATTTTGACATTCAGACAGCCTGCTCACAAGAAGAAAGTTGAATGCGAAGTGGGTATCTAAATACTGTAGAAGCACTTTGCCGCCCGACCTCTTGAGGTACTCACTCCGAACCAAGTTGTGATTGTTGATGAAAGTAACCATCTTCACTGCATCAACAATGACTGGAGCAATCTTGTCTAGCTTGCCGATGTCTTTTAGAAGGTTGTTCAAGCAGTGTGCCATGCAAAAGCACACTGTCACATGCGGATAGTGGCCCTCTATGATAGCTGCTACTGCCCTGTTTGATGCCTCCCCATCTGTGACAAAGGCCACCACGTGTTGCTCACTGATGGTTTCTATGGCCGGTGTCCTCTCTGCAGAGAGGACATCGGCGGATTTGCCACTCTCAGTGGCATCATGAGAGTGCACAAAGTACATCTCTCCACTGGAGTATGCGACGAGACCATGGATAGATCTCTTCCTTGTATCGCTCCACCCGTCGGCAATGAGGGAAAGGCCATGTTTTGCCCAAAGACGTTGAATGTTGAGGGTTGCTTGCTCCACGATAGCCTTCTCTCGATCGAGCAAGGTGGTTCGGAGAGCCTCTGAAGATGGCGGCACATAGCCGGTGCCATACTCTCCTATCCGTTGCACCATGACTTTCCAATACTCCGACCTATTTCGATCAAACATAGAAGAGGTTAGTATCAAAAAAGTGGAAACGACGATAACGGAAGAAATGAGAGAGAAGATTGATAAATCATAAAACAATGAACATACCTCGCTGCGACAAATGGGATATGGTCGTGATAGAAGAATCGGGCCACGGCCGCATCCACCTCTTCCTTCTTCTTTGGGTCCCAAGATGTGGCAAGGGTCTTTTGGCGACGAATTGGACCTTGTGAAGATGCCCCAACACCTACACCGGGTAGAGAGGAAGAAGGGAAAATGAGGGTCTTTGGATCAATACCTTTGCGTGCCGGCTTGGCTTTATGGTTGAATTGCCGATCCTTTTCCTCGAGCTCCTTCCTCTTCTCGATGGTTACGTTGGCACAAAATTTCACCTCATGTCCCGGCACTCGAAGAAAGTGTGCCCTCACTTTGTCATGCCCCCCTTTCCGCGTGTAAGAGCATAGCTTGCATCCCCATGCACGAGAACCTCCCGCCGCCGACAAGGTGCCCTCCGAGGTCACTTCATCCCACCACGACCATTCCTTCGCCTTTTGAGTGTTGCCCGCATGAACGGAGGGGGTTGAACGAGAAGAAGAGGCCATGGAATCTAGATGATGGAAATTGGATGGAGACTCGAGAGAGCTTGAGGCTTAAAGCCTTGAGACTCGAGAGCAAGAGAGAGCTTGAAAGTTGAGAGCCTTGAACTTTGAAAGCTTGATGCTTGAGAGCTTGAGAGCTTGGAAGTTGGTAGCTTGAGAGCTTGAGAGATTGAAGCTTGAGCAATGAGCCTTGAGAGCTTGAGAGTCGAGACTCGAGCAATAGAGCTTGCAAGTTGAGAGGCTAGAGCAAGAGAGCTTGAGAGCTTGTGAAGGAAAAGGGTGTGAGGGCTTGGCAATATATAGCTTTTGAGGGCTTACTGTCCGTTTTCTAAACGTTAGAAATTTTCAAAATTCTGCTCGTTTATGAACGTTGCAGTTCTGCCGTTCCGGATGCTCCGTTCGTTCCGGCCCCGTTCCGGCCGGCTGTTCCGGTATGAGCCCGACTGTCGGAACGGCAGTCCGTTCCGGGGCATTCCACTAATTGCCGACCTGTCGGAACACCGTTCCGGCGGTCCAAGCATGGAAATACCCGTTCCCCGGTAACTCTGGTCTAAAGACCTTCTTCATATCCTTCCCGAAATGACGAGATTTCTTGGCTATGGTTATGGATTGAGGTTCATGGATATTTTCTAGATTCTGAAAGATCTCGAGCATTCCGCTCCTTGGATTCTCTAGGTTCTTGAGCATCATGCTCTTGTTGCCTTCTCAGAGAATCCCAAGTCTTGTGTCGACTTCTTGCAGAGAGAATTTTTTTTTTTCCAACTCTGCGAGCTTTTTCCTGTAGGACTTACGTTTCCGCTGCTTACTTCTCTCTTGGCTTGTCATGGCTTCTTCCCGTATCTTCCCAGAGTCGTCCTCCTTTACAGAGAAAGAGAGGAGACCATGCTCTGATACCACTATCACAAACGGGAGCGCATAACAATATAAAATATAATCGAATAAATAGAATTTATCACTTAATACTGAAGCCAAAGGATATAGAGAGAAATAAATAGAGAGAGAGAGAGAGTGAGAAGATCGACACAGTACTGGGGACCAGAAGATGGGTTGGTCCCCCCCCTTAAAGAGAATCCTTTATTAGGGAGAATCTTTTTACAAGCACAAGAACCGGAGAAAACCCCTCCGTTCTAATTCTCTGACTTGATGGTCGTTCCTTCCCGTAAGGGAAATCCGAGAGACGAGCTCTCAATCCTTTTTCCGTCTGTACTCGGAGTCGAGACTCCACAGACAATTTCCGAATTCCGTTCCCGGAATTCCCAAGCGTAGGCTGAAGCCTTCTGGCTTCTCCTTCGCGATGAAGTACCTGCAAACACATACACAAACACGCGACAACAATTCATATGGCGAATCCTCAATAGATACCTGTCGCTCTTGCGCGCGAAAAGCGACTTCCGTGCTTCGTAGTCTTGCGATCTCTTGCGTTTTCTGGCGGCAGAGTCTTCTCTTGCTAACGTTGGTAACCCCCTTTCAGTGAGGCCATGTGGTGCTTTTATAGCTCCTTCGCTACGGCACGAATAGCTTGCTCGAGTAGAGATTGCGGCCGTTTTTTTTTTTTTTCTTTTTTCCAATTTTTTTTTTTCGTTGTTCTTATTGAAAAAGAGAAAGAGAAAATGCTGGCTGATTTGTTGCCTTATTTATCGGATGGCTGTCCACTTATTAAATGGGCGGCCGGCGTATTTTAAAAATAGTCTGAATTTGTCCAAAAACTCAATAAAACCTTATAAGTTAAAAACAATGCTTTCACAGCACTTCCCAGGCGTCCCTAGATGCAACCACATGCACAAATGCAATGCAGACATAGATTCCTCGCGGGAAAGCGTTTGCTCTTTCCGGAAAACTCGTTCAAATTTTCCGCTTTTTGAGAAAAGCTTTTCAGAACCCATCTTTATTCTTGTGCTTGCGTCTTTACGCGTATTCCTCTTTTCCATTTCGGATTTCCTCTCGACTATGGATATCCCCTTTCCGATGCACCCGTCACCCACCTTGTGACGCATCAAGAGTACCCATCACCTAGTCCTTTCCTACCGAACTTTACGATACAATCCCCTTCACTCTGCTCTATGTCACCCATTCTATGACGCATCAGAGATGTCCGTTCCCGGATGGTCGGATACTTCTTTCCGATGCTTCCTGTCACCCATCCAATGTGACGCATCAGAAGTACCCGTTCCTGGTGGCCTTACAGATATTCCCGTTCACAGTGCTCCTGTCATTACTCTGAATGACGCACTAGGAATACTCTGTACTCGGATGTCTCCAGTGAGAAGAACCCTCTCACTTAAAATTCCAATAATTCATCTAGAATTATATTTCCTTGGTGTTCCAAGCGAGAAAACCCTCTCACTTATAAATCCAATAATTCATTTAGAATTATTTTTCTGTGAAATAAAGCCAATTTAGCAACAGTAGCACCACTAATCCTCACAGTGGTATCAGAGCAATTTTTTTTTCCCGGGACACGAAGGTATTACGTCTCTCACCCTCGCCGCTACACTCTACCCCCTTTTTCGGAGCTGCATGGAAACAGAAGAAAGGTGGTACACACATGCTCTTGAGCATATGAGGTAACTTGAATATTTTTGTTCCAATTCTATAAGTAAAGATAAAACATAGATGTGTGTGCGTAGCGTACCCAGAGAACCTCGTGCACCTTTGCTCGAGTGGTAATCCTTTGAACCCGCCCTCGCACCCCTTCCCGCGAACAAGCACACAGCAGACAACATGCCCCTTGTTCTCCTTGTTAGCACCCTTTCCAAGGGACGTGCCCCTTTGCGCACCCTTTCCCAAAAGGATGGACTGCTGAAACGCTGAAATTCTGCGCTGCTGAATCGCTGGGCTGATGCGTCCAAGTCCCTTGCTGCTGGCTGACACCCAATCGTTGCACTCTTCGTTGCCACACAATCGCTGGCACCCTTCCCCCAAAGGATCGCGTGCATCTGGCCTTCATGCGCATTGCTTTCTCTCCCCAACGGCAACTCGTAAAAGTCACTATGTTCCAGTATTACATCAACTCCTAGTTGCAGATACGCAAAGTGCCATGCCAAGGAGAACCCCTACGCTTGGATGGTCATGCCTCTTCACCAAAAGCCACACTCCTTCGACGATTGGTCACACCCTTTCGCTCTATGGTTGCGACTCTTCGTCCAATGGTTGCAGCTCTTCGCCGAAAGGATGTGTCTTTACGTCTAAAGTCGCGTCTCTTCACCATGAGACGTGTCTTTTCATTTGCGTCTCTTCGTCTCCTATATAAGGAGCCTATTGTACTCAGTTTTCAAGCATTCATTCAATCAATCAAACACACATTCAGTCTCTTGAGTCTTAGTTTGATCTTAAACTATGAGGTCTTAAGTCTTAATTATAGGATTAGCACCACTAATCTTCACAGATCGCTTGCTCCATTGATGAGAGAGCAAGTCGAATGGTGGGCTCTACGGGGCCGGGCGAGGGGGCTTCATCTGAGTCCCTCTTGGGTGGGGCAAGAGCCTCCTTATGTGTCCGAAGCTGAAGGCGGAGGCGTTGATGGTGAGAGTAGTAATGCTGCAAGCACACCCACACACATTCTACTCCCTTCAATGAGGAGAAGGGTGAGAGGTTTCATGGCTTACTGTGTATACTTATGTGACATAATGTGGCCAGTATTGCTATTGATTTCTCGCTTGGTTGTTCAAGCTTGTTACAATCTGGTACACACCCGTCCATCTTCTGTTGCCATTTCTGACGATATTCCACCAATTGGCCTCCGTTTGCATTTTTTGTACTTAAACATTTGGATCATATGACAATAATTTAATTTTCCAGTCACATGGGTCTTTTAGGCCTATTGCAGACATTATAAACATTTCATTTCATTCCATTTCACAAACCTCCCCACTCCCATTGCGTGCTTGCATGCTCATCTTGTCAACTTTGAAACTTTCCACTCAACTTATCTCATGTTTAATCATGCGTCTGCAGAAAAATTATGACTGTGCTGTGAGTAATCATGGTTTGTTGGACAAATGTTTATTTGGAAACAAAGTGCTGAGCCCGTTCCAAATAAAATCAAAATTTTTCTACGGACCTCAAGCTCAGGTACAAGCTATGACGGTACAGGCTGATTTCACAACAATGGTTGACAATGAGGTTCTAGAAGACGATGCAAGGTGCCATTTTCCCATTTTGTTACTTCTATATGTGGCATTTATTATGGTTGCTTTTGTTTCTTACTAAGTGTAAAATGCAGCATCATTGGTGGTATCGATGTCTCTGCGCTTGTGCGGAAGGTACCCAGCGAGCCAAGTCTGAGGAGGGCAGTACGAATGATAGACATAGTAATGGACCGCAATATAAAGATTTCCATCAATACATTTTCTGCTCTTATACAGCGATGCAGTCGAGAAAGAGACCTAATATTAGGCAAAAAGGTGCATGAACAGCTTCTTGAAAATAATTACAAAGCAAATGTTCTACTAGCAAACATGCTAATAGATATGTATGGGAAGTGTGGCAGTGCAGAAGATGCACAAAAAGTGTTTGATGAAATGTCAAGACATAATATCTACTCATGGACAACTCTAATCTCTGCGTATGCAAACAAGGGTATGATACCAGAGGCAATTGACGTGTTTATGGGCATGCAAAAAACAGGCAATGAACCCGATGGGGTTCTGTTTGGGGTACTATTGCAAGCTTGTGGCCGTGAAAGGAATCTAGAGCAGGGAAAGTGGCTACATGACCAAATACGTAGGAGTAGCCTTGCTTCGGATCTCACTGTAGGAAATGCGTTGATAGACATGTATACCAAGTGTGGGAACTTAGAACTAGCACATGAAGTCTTCCATCGTTTGCCAGAGTATAACGTGGAATCATGGGCTGCACTCATTGCAGGGTATGTTCATGAAAAGCGTGCAGAAGTCGCTTTCCGGCTCTATGAGCAGATGCAAGAACAGCACATCGAGCCAAATGAAGCTACACTAGTTAGCATTTTTGAGGCTTGCGTGAATACTGTGGATGTAAAGCGAGGTGAGCTCATTCACTCGCATAGCATAAGCAGTGACTTTGAATCCGACCTGCTTGTCGGTAGCTCATTGGTGGACATGTATGTAAAGAGTGGTAACTTAATGAGTGCTGTTGTTGTGTTCAACAAGATGTATGCATGTAACATCTATGCTTGGAATTCTTTGATTGTGGGGCATGTTGATCAAGCGCTTGATGAGGATGCACTACATCTTTATAGACAACTGTGCGAAGAAGGTTGTGAAGTGCCAGATGAGGTGACTTTTGCAAGCGTCATTGAAGCTTGCAGAAATTTGGAATCCCTAGAAGAAGGCAGGAAGGTCCATAATGAGGTCATAAGACGTGGTCTGGACCTGGATCCGAGCATTGGAATCTTGCTTATTACCCTCTACAGCAGTTGCAATTGTATACATGATGCAAGGCTAGTGTTCGATTCCTTTGGAATACGGGATGTAGCCATGTCGAATGCAATGAGCAGGGCCTATGCCCAACAAGGATTAGCGAAGGAGGCTGATCTCATTTTACATCAAATGAAAGAACAAGGTTTGTGAGTGTTCATGCAGTGGCTGTAATAGTCTTTGCCACATTGTTGGTCGAGCAACTGCCTGAGTCAATACAGAGTCCATACTGCTAGTATAGCCCATGTGCAGCTATGAGGATATTCAGGAAGCGAAAAAGCTCATGGGCAACTACCAGGATTTTGAGACGTGAATGACAATGGCCTTAGTGAGGATATCAATCGTTGCAAGATGGGGTCCTACCAGTCAGGCCAGGAGCTCTAGCCTCTTACATCATAGGAAGATCATGGCTTCGTAAGGTGACAACCACTATCATCCCCTCTCTACTGTCAAAACTCAATTTATGAGGGGTCGTCAGCCTCCGCTTCGCATTTTTTGTG
This sequence comes from Adiantum capillus-veneris, assembly GCF_014529385.1. NCBI lineage: Eukaryota > Viridiplantae > Streptophyta > Polypodiopsida > Polypodiales > Pteridaceae > Adiantum > Adiantum capillus-veneris. Next base: position 164,007,846 of record NC_140939.1, on the reverse strand, counting down.
GTTTTCTACCCCATTCTTTGACCATATGGCACACTTCTTTAACAGAAAAGTATAGGCTGTTCATTACAAAATTGATTTGAGCTTGTAATATAGATAAATCTGCCCCCCTGGGATTTTTCAGAAGTGAAAAGCTGTACGTACATTTACACACACACACATACGTGTTACATACATATACAAGGATTGCATATCAAGCCATTGGGATGATTGCAAAATTGCCTAGCAAGGACCCTTTTGTTGCAAGCGTGTCATTAAACACGGAGCATTTCACCATTTTTCGATAAAGTAAAAGTCTATGCAGAGCTTCTGAGATAGAGCCAATTGCAATCGTGAAGTACTGCACGTACTTGGAGAATTTGAAAACATAATGTCACTGGAAACATTACCATACCAAATACGGCAAGGCCTTTTCGGAGGTTGGACAACCACAACATATTCGCTTCTTTTAGTGGCCTTGAGCTTGAGATTGATCTAGGCACCCATATCCAAGCAGCTCCCCTTGGTTGGATTTAGGGTTGGAGGGAAAGCATTGGCTAGGTAGAGGTGTTTGTATTTGTGAGGACCTGACTGCTTTGCCTTCTCAAGAGATGATGTTGAGCCATGGAGCATGATGTTGCTCTTGACAATTGTGTTGTCACATCCAAGCATACATAGGACTGTTGGTTGTGTATACTCATTTGGTGGATTAACATATAAAGTGCAACCATCATTGGTCCCTTAAAACTTAAGCTGCAAATGTGTATTGGACATTGGTTTGGGTGGCAGGGGCGGTAGTGTTTGTAACGGTTGTGCAAGATGTTGGTTGGGGGTGTCTGTCTCTTAAAAAGGACAGTCTCAGCACCAACAGTAATTTTAGGCAAAGCATCCATCCAAAGAACATTTCGAGGAACAAGAAACCTATAAGGCAATAGATTTACAGCTCACACCAAACAATCTACTTGTAAACCCTTCACAATTCACTTTTTGAACCCCACAATTTCATACAACTCCAAAATTGCAGTCAAGGTTCCACAATCCTTCCCACACATGATTGCATACAAGTTGCCATACCATGAACCTTGCAAAGAATAGGAAGTAGTAGGAAAAACACAACCCAACTTGAGCATTTAAGAACTTGGAAGATTCTCTGCACACTTTGATATGGAAGTACTAAAGATGTTTAGATTTGAATTCGCGCACAACCTTGTGCAAAATTTTGATGCAACCATTCGGCGGCTCTAACATTACACAGAAGAGAGCAAGGGGAGGGCAAGGGCAAGAACTGGCATGGAAGGGCAAGAGAGAACCATACCAAACAGCATGTCCATATCTACAACTTGACAAACAAACAAAGTGTTCAAAATGCCCTTGATATAGCTTGCCACACCATAATACCTTGAGATCATTTATCATCATAAGTAGACGAGCAAAATTGTAAACAAATGTTTGTTCATAATGCTGAAGTGTGAGCACTCAATCCAACTGTAAAAATTATAGATACAATTGTTTTTCTTTGAGTGCATCATGACTCTCTTCTTCAAGCTTTAGCATCAGCCTTAAAGCTAGTAGTTATACCTCAATAGGAAGCAAAGCCTCTTTTCCAAAAACTAAGCAAAAGGGAGAGAACCTAGTACGTGGACCTCATAGCATCCTCTAGGAGGCCCATAAAGCATAAGGTAACTCCAAATCCCAAGTCGCGATATTTCTTTGGGGCATCTTTGTGAGAATCTTGATAAGTTCTCCACAATAAATCTTTCATTTATTTCATTGTATTGACTATAGCAAGGAGTATTATACTTGTACCATACTTTAAGCTTATTCCATAGGTACTCCACAAGCTCTCCCTCTTATAATAATAGATACATAAGCATAGCAAATTTGAAAAAAAATACCCCTTAACAAAAAATATCTGCTATATTTGAAAAAAATATCCACACAGTTATTGCGAGAATATCAAAGCCTTCAGTTCTTTCAAGATTTTTTTCAATCTCAATTTTTTACATAACCTTTCCCATACTTTCCTCTTGGTTGCAGGCACTTCTTTGAATTTAATTGATCTCCACTCTAATCAGAGTACTTAAATGAAATGCTAAGCATTTCCTTGCCACAAATGGAGAGAACATGTTTTTGATTGACGTCTAGCGCCAAGCACATCCATTCATAAGACCAAAAGGAAGCAAACAACAACAAACACATCCTCATGGTGTGATAAAGGTGATCTCTTTTTTGATCCTGTTGAGCTAAAGAAAGCTAAAAATCTCCAAAGAAAAAAATCACATACACTATATCTTTAATGACTCTCCAAAAAATCTAGTGGGGGTGACAAAAATAGGACTCCCCCAATTGGAATACTAACAAGATAGATATAATTGGTTTCAAGAAGCTTTCCTACTTTCTCCATTAAGGCATTTAAAAAGTAAAAAAATATTAGGGAGCTATTCTAGCATATGTAGGTATTCACCCTTTTCATAACTCATTAAATATGTAGAGTTATGCTTCGAAGCACCTTCTGTTTGACATTAAATTGGATTTTAGGCTACATTAAAGCTTAAAGTTTCTCGTGAGGACTGTATGTAACCATGGCCTTCAAGGATGATAGGAAAAGAACCAATATTTGTGGGTGTAACACGACAAATTATCTAGCATTTTTATAGAAATTAATTCCATCTCCTAGTCTTTACAATGCTCAAACTCCTCACCCTTGACTTATTGGCAAGCATGAAACAAAAGCCTGATTCCTTTACCATGTTGAGCCCTAACTTAGCTACACAAGCTTGAGTGATGATACATATATGTGAGGAAATTTTCCATGATGAGGAAAGGTAATACCAACCTTCCTACTCATCAAATCAGATCTTAAGGATAATTTGGTCTCCCTCCCTAAGGAAAAATCAGTTCTTTGCAATGTTGATTGGGTCTTCTCCTCTTTTTCTCGTTACTTGCACATGCTTCCACTTGTCTCCCTGTAGGCTTTAGGCGGCATTTCTCCACATTGGATCACATTTCCACTTTGAGAGTGATTATTGAGGAGGCACATGCATAGGGACAACTCCTATATTGTTGCTTTGTGAATTTCTACAAAGCCTTTGATAAAATGACTCGAGATCGACTGCTACCATGCCTTCAAACATTAGAGATGACTTTTGACATGATATGGGGATCAATGCACTATATGAGAGGGTGATTGGTCAAGTCAGATATCCAAGGGGATGGTCTGAGCCATTAGAAAACACCATTGGGATGAAACAGGGTTGCCCACTCTCCCCTACACTATTTGGGTTGTATATTTATGAGATTGAGACGTTCATTGACAAGGGAGGTGGTGGAGGGGCCCTCTTGGCATGGTTCTTGGTTTCTATACTTTTGTATGCGGATGAAATTGTTTTGATATCTAACTTAGAGGTGGGGCTACAATGACATATGGATGCTTTAGAGTCAATTTTAACCAAGCGGGGGACTCACCGTCAACTTTTGAAATGAAAGACTCAATTCTAAATTTAAGGTCCTCCAAATTTAGCTTTGTATATAGTGTTGTGAAGTGCCGATGCCATACGTGCCTTGCACAATGTGTATTGGCATGGATACATCACAATTGGTTATTGCCAACTACAACTGTGAGCTTATATCCTCTTATTGCCCAATCGGTGTGCAGATGCCATATGTGCATTGCATGATGTGTATTGGCATGGATACATCATAGTTGGTTTTTGTCAACCGCAACTGTGAGCATATATCCTCTTATTGCCAAACCGGTGTACCAGAGGCTTTATTTCAGATAGTGGGATTGGGATGCACCTAAAGCGGATCACATACAAAACTTGGGAGGCATCTTAGGCACTTGCCATCTAGGGGAGAAGACACACATGGTATGCTATTACAAACCGGTGGCTTTCACAGCATGGGATAGAGATGGACAAATTAGCCTCATTCTAGTAGCTACACTGCATATATGCATATCCCATGAGGATAGGAACCACCTCACTAGATTGGATATATTGTAGGGGCACATAAGACAGATATGGATTGAGCCTCAAAGCCCACAACCCACAAAGATGTAGTATTACAAAGATAATTTTTAACATATTATTGACCAGGGTATGATGCAAAGGCCATTATATTTGGAGACTTTTTTACATCACATACCATGAGCCAAAATAGTGTAGATCTGGGTATCCTCACACAGATTGGAGATAGAGGTTGGAAGGGTGACATGTACCCGCAGAGAGAGTCCTCTTTGTAGACTATGCTCACTAGAGGTAGAGTCAAAGGAGCATTTCCTATGCAGATGTCAATATATTATGAGATCAAAGGGAGATACCATTACCTCTTCCAAGATGGATTTGGGCCATTACTACATGTTATGGAGTATACAAATCAAAGATGTTTGAGACCCCTTAGGGGTTCACTTTCAGGGAGATAGAGAGGGCCCAATGATGGATTCAAACCACCCGATGATGGATATGGATACCCCAAACGACGCACCATAGGGGTTTCACACTTAGCACGTCAATGTACGGGTACCAAGCCCACCTCACAAGCGATCATACATTATGTATTCACCTAGAATGCTACTACTCACCCCACTCAAGATGAGTATGATGATGATATGTATGCATATAGCTACTCTTCTGAGATCTCTACCCAAAATTTTACCTTTTCCTTTCATTTTTGTTCCATGATGATATGAACATGGACACCATTATACACAGTTTTGTCTCATAGGCCAACATGGCCTGTGGAAGACGTTAATATAAATGTTTTCTAATTTTTAGTACTTATAGGCATGACCTTTGTATTGCCCTTCTCCCCAGATTTTTAATCTTCTAATAGGAAGCCTAATAAATGAGATTATTAAAAAATTACTACACCACTTACTCTCTCTCCAAGCTTCCATTATGTTACTTCCTTGTAAAAGTTCCATTTTATGAGAGATGGTCAGTCCAGTGTGAATGGTAGGAGAGGATTTCAGTATAAAGGTCACTTTTGTCAAGGAATTAGGATTCCTCATTCTCTCTTTAGTGTGCCAACTTTTAGGAAAAAATAAGAGAGCACAAGAGGTGTAGCCACCTTACCTCTTCACCATTCCAAGCTTTGTAATATGCTTCATCCAAAGATTTCTATGCTTTAGAAATATGATACTACAAAGGAGTCTCTTCATGTCTTCATTTATTCTCTCTATTCTATTTTAGGCATGAATGCATCATACATCTCTTTAAGTACATCCAAAGATTTTAGATATCTCTCCCTCCATGTAATTGCATGGAGGTTGTTTGAAGATGAACATTACAAAAAATAGGCCATATCTGTAAAACCACAACTCCAAATTGAGCACTTTTAAGGTTAAAAAATTATTTGAAATTTGTGCAAAAAATAAAGTTTGATGATTTCCAAATTCAAATCAATCAAAAACTAGGTGTGTTATTTGCAAAAAAATAAAGCTACCAAGAAGCTATCCTTACAACACTTCTCATAGAAAGAGAAAGGTCCTTTTTAAAAGGGATAAGGAGATCCAACTATCAAAACCTAATTTTTTTTATAATAATCATCACGCCAACTTACATATGACACAAATATCACTTATATTCAATTAGCACCTCGAACAGGTGTCATCTACATGTACGGGCACATATAGCAACTTGTTGGTGGCTTACATTGTATGTACATATGATTAATGAAAAGGCACAAAAGGATATCCCTTCGACTTACATTGTATGTGCATAAGTGACTTACATTGCATGTACATATGATTAGTGAAAAGGACAAAAGGATATCCCACTAACTCATTTTTTACTACATGACATATGTACAAATTTACAAAAATTGGGGTTTTCAAAATGCAGGCAACATATTTTTCTTCATGCATAGAAATTGCCATGATCAAAAGGCAATATAGAATAAATCCATCCACATGAAGAAAAATCATGTATTTTGATGCAATCAGGACCATATCAATTCCCAATGGCAAAAACCAATCCATATGTATCATTCAATCCCATTATGAGCACGATTTCTTGTTAATGAATAACGACTAAGCAATCCTTCATAATATCATTCAAAATGCATTTAAAGTTGTTATCACCTACCATCAAGTTAGAGATATAGTGGACTCACCAAATTATCATTCATGATGATTAGGAGCAATGATGTAGAGAAATGAAACTACCTTTGCAGTAGATGAATAAAGAGTATAAGATTTCTCTTTAAATAGGAGATAATCAGTAAGTAAGGCTAGCATAACAGTCTACACACTGTATGGTGTTATGCATACAATTATGGCTTGATGATCCTTATTATGGAGTGATGCTTTGGGCACCATGTACAACTAGTCAAAATGTGACTCCACATGACTGCCACATCATACCAAGAGACGTGAGACATATCCAAGAGAGAGCACAAAATAAGACAAAGAAACCCTCCCCTTGGGTTTTGGAATACGATAAAAAGAGTAGAAAAAAATCTACATATGACCACCTCAACTCATTAGAAATATAGAGAATACCTCCACCCTAGAGAAGAAGTTCTAATGATAAAAGGATCCAATTAAGGAATAAAATCAATGCTAATAATAGACTCACCAAACTAATGATAATAGCTCATTGATGATATTATTATCTTTGGGGGCCCAACCCTTGAGGAAAAATGGCTTCACCAAGCTAATAATAGCCACATTGAAGTAAAAAATGTTGGAATTAGGGTTGCAGGGATGCACACACAACTTGGCAAAGATAAAGAATCTCAAGGCACATAGCAAAGAGTGTATTGCTTTTTGTACAAATAGAAAGATAAGTTAGCCTTGGAGTGATATATGCATATACAATGAATATGAGAAAAAACCTCCTAGTGAGAGAAAAAGTGCCTCAATGTGTTCACACACATTACTACCACTTATATGATGGTAACAAATCCCCCCTGACAGTGATGTGGTGAACAAGAGCTGGCACATAGTGTATAGGGAGGTGACATGCCCTAAGGACATGATCAATCCATGAAGGGAAGCAGGCCCAAAGATTTGTAGAAAGCTTTGAGCTTCTCATGAGGCAATGCAAATAGATCTAGAAGGTTTTGTGTTGGCACATAAGCAAAGATGATCTCTACTACTAAGAGTCTCTCCCTGACATACTGATAATGCACCTCAGTGTTCTTTGTGCAAGCATGGAAAATTGTGTCACGAAAATTGATTTCTAACTTTCTTAAAGTATTTTTCCATCTTCATTTGCCCATTTAGGTCCATGAAATATAAAAGAGAACAAGTGGAGTTGATTTAAGTGCTTATGGATCAGCTCGATCAAAGGCTTGGGACCAAAAGGAGAGAAGTCCATAAAAGAGAAAGGGAGGATGAATATATCCCAAGTAGCCTTGATTAAAGGTACATGACAAAGGAAATTGCCTAGAGAAATTATAGAAGTCTAAAAAGGCTGTGCTAAGTTCAAGTAATTAAAAAAACTCTTTAGACTCCAAGTATGAAGTTTAAGAAGCCTTAAGATAAATTTCTAACTTGCCATAAATAGTTTAAATTTAGCAAGTCTAAATTTAGTAGGTTTTGGGAGCAGCTTGGTGGAACCTCCAAAGCACTGTGCTAAGGTTTTGCATAGGAGGTGAACCTTTAAAGCCCAAGGGTGAGTTTTATTTTTCCCAAGTTTGTCCTAATTTAGCAAGTCCTAAATTAGCAAAGATAGGCTCTAGCTTGAGTCAACTTCATAAAGCCTCCAAAGGTTTGTGCAAGGTCTTGCACTACCCCCCGCGACAGTCACTTATCAAAGGACCCCTATATCACGTGCGTTCAAGAGGTAATTAAGAATACCCCAATATACATACTATACTTACACTGTGAGCCTATTTAAAAAACCCCCACCCCCCTCTGTATGTATACATTTTTATACATTTTGGTCTTTTAATAATCCTCTCCGGTTAACTCACGTGATATCACACATTGTAAAAAGTGACCGCCCCGGGCACTACCCAAGCTAAGTAAATTAAAGGGTAAGTTTATGTTTTTAATACATGAAACAGAAAAGATAAATTCTAAGGTTAGATTAGTCCCTCCTTATTTAGAAAATTGATTCTAGTCCTTCCAAAGCCAAGCAAGTGAAACATCTCCTTCCTCTTCACAATCTTCTTCTACTCTACTTTTCTTCTTTCACCCTCATCTACCTCTTGCATCGTAGTTCTTTCTCCCCATTGGGGTGTTTAGAGATTGGTAAGGAGGGTTGCACCATGGAATCATGAAGAACACCATCTTCTTGGTTGAAAGCTCCACAAGAGCACAAGTTGTGTTGTGATTAAAGCTCACTTTGGGAGAAAATTATGATACAAAGACCTAAAAGAGAGTGCTCCTAGAAAGATCTCCAAAAGAGGAATATCTTTAGGTAATTAAGAGGAGATACTAAAAGGATCTTCAAGGAAAACTATTAGAGAAGAAGAAGTGCATCCTAAACTTTCAAAGGAGAGGTATGAAAGCGACACCCTCCCACCTTTGAAAGTGATGCTACCCCAAGAAGACGGTGGGTATGATGGTCACATAGCCCTCTCAAAAAGAAGAGAAAGTCATTAAGAAGTCCCTCCCATGAAAATTTGAAGAAGGGGTAAAGAAATTTAAGTAGGAGAAGCGAAGAAAGCAGTCACCATCCTTGCCTTCTTCCTCTTCATCTTCATCGTCACTATCTTCTGACACGGAGAGCAGTGACTTGCCACCCAAGAGAGAAAAGTGAAGGGGTAAATGAAGAAGTTATATGGCATGGAAGAGGCCACATAACTTGAAATAGCTCAAAGAGAGAGGAGAGAACATCACTTCTTTTACATATGATGAAACCCTCAGAGAAATTGATAAACTGTTGACTTTTATCAAACAATAGGATGCAACTTTTGGAGATGAAGATTTTTCAAAATCTTAAAAATTCATAAATGTTGCCATGCATTTCCAAAATTCGCCTTGTTTAATGGTGTGCAAGTCTACGTGCTCAACATGAAGCTCCAAAACATGGAAAGCTTTGAGCATTGCTATTATGAAGCAATTCCTTGCAAGTGATGCCAAAGATAAAGTCCTCACACAATGGGAACTCTTGAAGATGGCCCATATGAATCTATTCAAAAGTACGTGGATAAGTTTTGGGCATTGTCTATAGGAAGACAAATTTGCAGAACAAAAACAACAATTTTGTGCTGGCCTATCTGAGGAAATGAGTGAGTATGTCAACTCGCAAAGACCTAGAACTATCTCGACGATCATATATCACATTATATTTTCCTCGAGGATCATTTGCAACAAGGGAGTAAAAAGTTCTCAAAGCCAACAAAAGCTAAGGAACTAGTGGAAAGAACATTGAGACATAGAATTCTCCCAAGGCTAACAACAACGACGACGACGACAACAATAAAGAAAAGGAAAAGGAAAAAGGCTATTGAAGTTAAAAACAACCTCTCATCTAAAGAGGTTGAGCGTTATTATAAAGATAATAAGTATTTCAAGTGTGGGGAGCAAGGGCATGTTTCTCAGGCATATCATAAGAGAAGGGAACATAATGACCCTCCTAGAGCCACCAACGGTGGAAGCTCTAAAAGAGGAAGGCCGTTGCAAAGGACCACCACTTTCTTATGCTTATCGAAAAGTAAAAAAGCATGATGATTTCATACTTTTTGATCCCGGGTCCACCCATAACTTTATTTTGGTTGAGCTAAGTACTAAGCTAGGAATTCATGACTACAAGATGGGGATATGGTAAAAGTAGATGGAGTGGAGATTTCAAAGGACAATTTTTGTGTTGTGAGATCTTTTAAGAGCATTATCCCGTAGAGTTTTTTTACACACTTGTTGGTACTTAATTATGCATGTATCCTACATCTTACAGTGACTTATTTGACTTGGAGTAAAATAATGGGTTCTTTGCTAATGTAATATCACTCTTCAATAGCCAATGAAGATGCATTTTTGTAACTTGGGGTCCAGCTTCTTTCTAAGCTCTTTAAGCACATGTGAGAATGCCACACACCCATGGAATCTTGTAGTTGAATGGTGTACTAGGAAACCTATTGATTATATGCACCGCTATCATAACAACTTCTTCCCAAAACTCTTGAGGTAAATAGAATAGTCATATTCATGCACCCAAAAACTGTTGGAATTAGGGTTGCAAGAAAACACACACATCTTGGAGAATAAGAAGGAAGCTCAAGGCACGCAACAGAGAGTGTATCACTTAGTGTGCAATGGAAAGATAAGATAGCCCTAGAGTGATGGACGTATATACAATGCATGGGGGAAAAAACCTCCTAGTGAGAGAAAAAATGCCTCGACGATCTTAAATGTGTTCACACACATCACTACCACATGTATATGGTAACAAATCCCCCTTGCGAATGATGCAGTGAACGAGAGTTGGCACATAGAGTATAGGGAAGTGCCATGCCCTGTGAGGACATGATCAATCCACAAAGGGGAGTAAGCCCAAAGCTTTGAAAAAAGCTTCAAACTTCTCATGAGACAATGCCATTGTGAAAAGATCTGCAAGGTTGTCCTGTGTTAGCACAAAAGCCAAGCTTATCTCTCATGTTGAGAGCCTCTCCCTGACATAGTGGTAAATGCACCTCAATGTGCTTTGTGCGAGCATGAAAAACTCGGTTCCTCTCAACTATCAATGCACTTTGATTGTCAATGTAGATAGTGTTGGCAGTATCCTGTCCAACACCCAAATCAACCATAAGGCGTCTGAGCCATACACATTCAAGTGTAGCTGTGAAGATGCCATGTACTCAATGTCACAATTAGAAGTGGCCATAATAGGTTGCTTTTGGCTCAATCATGATATGCATGAGCTGCCAAGCATGAATCAAAAACTGCTTGTGGACACTCATGTGTCAAAACAGCTAGCTCAATCTGAGTCCAAAAAGCATGTAAATCTGGCGGCAATGATCCTCCCTTGGGATAAAACAAGCCAAGATGTAAAGTGCCACTCAAGTAGAAACAAATCATCTTGACAGTCTGCCAATGCTTAGACCCTGGGCTATGCATAATTCTGCTCACCTGTGAGATTGCAAATTGAATATCCGGCCTCGTGTTGCATACATAAATGAGGCAGCCAACAACAGTTTGGTAAAGAGTGACGTCAACAACATCACCAACATCATGAAAACTCAATTTCAAACGTGTTTCCATGGGAGTGGCAATAGGTTTGCAATCCTCAAGTCCAAACTTACATAACAATGTCTATATATAACTTTTCAACTCTTTTGCGAGGTGTCATAGCTACTACACTTATATTACTTTATTGATCTCTTTTATTTTCTAAGGGGAGCTAATAATTCATTAAGTCTATTAGATACACTCTTATAAGCCTTAGGTAGATATAGTTAAGAGCTATCCACTATAGTTATCCAATAATTAACTAAAATAAACTTGTAATTTTTATATCCAATTTATGTATAAAAATAGATAATTTTACTAGAAATACATTCCTATGAGTTAAATAGGTTCTCTAATAATAACCATAGGTAGATATAGTTAAGAGCTATCCACTATAGTTATCCAATAATTAACTAAAATAAACTTGTAATTTTTATATCCAATTTATGTATAAAAATAGATAATTTTACTAGAAATAATTAGAAAATTGGGATTTTAGGATTCCCCTAATTATCTTCTATTATTCTAATAGAGAATTACCACACAGAGTACCACACAGAGAAGTACATCACCCTCACACTTTACATACAATGTGCTTTCTATTAGACTGTTACAAAAGCCTCATTTGACCAAATGAATGTCACCTTTCTCATACCAAGAACGAGGAGATTGCTTCAACTCATACAAAGCTTTCTTACATCTGCATACTTTATCCTCTTGTCCTTTATTGACAAAACCGCGAGGCTGTGTTACATAAACTTCCTCTAATTTTTCACCATTCAAGAAAGTAGTAACAATGTCTGACTGATGTACATCCCAACCAAAATGAGTTGCAAATGCACATAGAAAATGCACAATAGTCATATGACAAGTGGGAGAAAAAGTCTCTTCATAATCTATGCCTTTTTTTGTGCATAGCCCTTTGCAATAAGTCGAGCCTTATAGCATTTAATCTCACCATCTGGCTTGCGTTTCAACTTATAAATCCACTTTGTACCAATGGCATTTTTGCATGGCAGTCATCCAATTTTTTGAATCATGTGCTTCATCAAAAGACTAAGGTTCCTCAACATCACATAAGCTAGACATAACCAAAGCAAAAGAATTTGTTGCATAAGATGCATGGTGAAAACCTGAACGAGTACGACTAGACAAAGGTGCATCCAATTTACTATCACGCAAACTATGCACCAGCCATTTTGGCATACCTCTAGCCTGCTCATTCTTAGCCCTTTCCTCATCAAGTACATCATGTACATTTGCATCAGTAATAGGTTGATCTGTAACATTTTCAGAAACCTCCATTGGCTGTACATTTGCCTCATTGGAATTTACATTCGAACTTTCACAAATGAAAAGAGGCAACAAAGTGTCATAAATATCCAGTGAGCTTACATTTCTATCTCTAGTACATGACAACAAGGGCTAAATAGAATCTTCCACAAACACAATATCCTGTGAAACCAGAATACCCCTTGTTTTGCAAATGATACAACCTATAACCATTGCTTTCAACACTATAACCAACAAAAATACATTTGACAGCCTTATCATCCAATTTTTTGCACTTATCATCCAATTTTTTGCACTGTATTTGTGGCACCAAAATATATGTCAAACATCCAAAAACATGCATGTGCTTAATAAAAGGCTTTTTATCATGCCATTCTTCATATGGAATCATAGACTGCAAAGATTTTGTAGGACACCTGTTAAGTACTAAGTGGTACACATGATGGCCTCAGGCCAAACAAAATTCGAAAAAGCTTGACTTTTGACCATACATCGTGCCATTTTTGTAAGTGGCCCTTTTTTTCTCTCAGCAACACCTTTTTGTTGAGGAGTATAAGGCATTGTACATTGTGTTTTATCCCACGACTAGACATAAATGCATTAAATTTATGAGACATATACTCCCCCCTTCGATCGGAACAGAGGGTACCCATAGTACATTTTGAGACATTTTTAGCCATAGCTAGAAATTGTTTGTAGCACATAAACACTTCGGACTTTGCTTTAAGCGGATATACCCATGCATGCATGGAGTAATCATCGATGAAAGTCATGAAGTAAAGGTAATTTCCCAAGAACAGAGTTTACATGGGCCCACAAACATCACTATGCACACAAGCTGCAACCTGTATGTGGCCCTAACCGAACCAATCTTTGGAAACTTTAAATGTTGCATCTTACCCAAAATACAACCTTCACAAACATGTTTAATAGGAGCTTCAAGAGACGACAAAGAAGCAGTCAGACCAGAAGATTTTGACTATACACTTGGACCTTTTCCTAAAGAATGAATGGAACCCTTGGAGTGGACTCAGATTTTGACCACCTTAAATGTTTGTGTCAATGAGATCATGCCAAATAACTTTTTCAATGAAAATGGCTTAGACTTGGTTCCTTTTTGCCAATGTCTCATGAACTTATCAAAGAAACAATTTTTTCATTTTTGGTAGAGTATGTGATTGGAATAAAGGAGTCTACACTGATATATGGAAAAAAATGAGAGAATATTTTGTGCTAGAGATTTGAACATTATTACCTCAATGGTAAATACACAATCAAAGTTTAGATGATTCTCTTCAAGTTATACACTAGTGGCCTTTAAGATGGCTCTTTTAACAGGACAAAAAGAAATCATTTTCCGTGTGATAATACCAATTGATGTGTAGGTAAAGCATAATTTGTGAAAGAAAGTTTCAATTTTATGTCAACACGTGATGGAATTGTATAGCGCAAGAATCATCCTTTAGATGATATGTTTCTATAGTTTCTCGTCATACTTTCCACTTATAAAAACGTTATCTTATTGAGTTAGAGTTTTTCAAGGCCTATAATTTACCTTTAAAGTTTATATCATCTTTTTATTTAGCAAAATGATATACTAAGATTTTCATTTTGGAAAGGACAATTGAAGCTAATCATCAAATTTAAGTATAACAGAGAATTTGAAAACAATAGCAAACATTTTTTTGTGTCTAACAAAGTCAATTTATACATTAATTTTTATTTTAAAAATCAAATGAGCCTTAAACAAGGGATTAAATCACAATGTGAAACATTCTAAAGAAAATAAAAGACAAGAGAGTCAAATGAGACTCCAAATCAAAGGACCCATTTACAACATAAAAGAAAACTTGATCTTCCCTTTCAATCAAAGGGAACACATGTTCGCCATCAACAAGGTCTACATCAATGAGTCACAAATCGCAAATTTTCTCTACCATCCCCCTTTAGCCTTGTGTACGTGCCAAAAAAGGGTTGAAGATCCCGTTAAAAAAAGTGACCCATCTACAAACTAAAGAAGAGAAATGAACCATTTGCAAACTAAAGAATACGTATAACAAGGCAAGGTCTCACGATGGCCTGGTAATGTATCTTGAGAGGCTTGTGATTTTAAGACTTAACTTTTCTAAACCCAACAGAAGAGAGCAAGTTTTGCCTCTAGTTTTGTTATTTTCACATCACTACATTTGGTCATCCCCTTATGAGCTAGTGGTAATTATACAAGTGATAAAATCATGAGGCTTGCCATAGAAATGATTTGCGCTTATAAAAAGTGTAAAGCAAAACTTAACCGGGAAAGAGAGACAAGTGACAACCCATTGAATCCAGTAGCAATTGGTTTGGGAATGCCAAAATTCTAGTTGCGAAGCTCTCTATTTAAAATAGTGATAAAATCACGAGGTCTTATTTTTGGAATAAAATTGCATTGAAGACAAAGATTTCAGAGACAAAAGAATTGTTGTGTACTCATGCTTGGATTTGAGATCGAGGAAAAAACTATATTGACATAATGGTAGTAGATTACAAAATTTGTGTTTGATACACATGGTGGAATGAGTGGAATAGGGCTTTGAGGGAGGTAGTGTTGAACTACAGTATTTAGTTGGAGGGGTTGGTATTGTTTGACATGAGGAGAACTCAAATTTGCTTTGCTTTCGGGTGTTTGGGGGGGGGGGGGAGGGAGGGGAGGTGTCCCCTCCAGTGATCTTTGGTCTTTTAATGGATTTTATTTTGGAAGTAGTTTCAATTTTTGCAATTTCTGCATTTTCAAGTTCGGCGTTTTCAATTTTTGCAATTTTCTGCATTTCTGCGTTTTTCAATTTTTTGCAATTTCTGCATTTTCAAGTTCGGCGTTTTCAATTTCTGCAATTTTCTGCATTTCTGCGTTTTTTCAATTTTCTGCATTTCTGCATTTTCAATTTCTGCGTTTTCAATTTCTGCAATTTTGCGTTTTGTCAATTTTCTGCATTTCTGCATTTTCAATTTCTGCGTTTTCAATTTCAGTATTTTTTGCATCAAAAAAAAAATAAAAAAATCCGAGCGGGCGGCTAAATTTTTCGAAAATAAAAAACGTGACTCTTAAAACGGACGGGTTGGTTTGTATAAAAGGTAGATCGGGATTATTTTCCCAAGCCCAGGCCTCAGTCCTCAGTCTTATGATATATACTAGACTCACTCTTATATATATACCCTACTCCCTCAAGAGAGAATGAGAGCATGTGGGACAAGTCCTCCACTCTCCTCCTTTCTCTTCCCACTTGCACCCTTAGACTTTCTAGTTTGGGCCTAGTTCCCTACTGGAAATTGACAGTTTTAGGGATTCCGAGGGCATAGAGTGACCAAACGGAGGGCTATAAAGCACGGCACGACCCTCTGACCGATACGCTCGTTTCGAGCTATCACACGGACCATTCCACGACACGCTCTAAAAAATCTAGCAAAAAAACAAACAAAAAACACGTTAAAAACTAGTCACAAGGCCTCCTAGAGCAGCTTTTTGACACCTTAGGGTATCAAAAGCACATGCACTTACGCTCTGGGCGGGTGCTAGAACACGAGCATATTGAGGGTGCCTCTGTTCATACGGACACCCATTACCCATCCACGATAGGATCTAGACTCTCAGCGGGGACACAAGGTAGCACCACCCAAGACCCTAAAATAGCCGCTAGTGATTGCTCCTCCGACTCAGAAATCATGGAAGCATACCCTAACCAAAACACTGAGAGAGAAGGCCATGCACCTCCCGAAGCTCCACAGCCTAGTACTAGTATGTTTAGCCGTTTCATGGAAACATTAGGTAGAGCTACTCGCTCGGAACCTGATGCAAATGAAGCACACGAAGGGGGTGGGAAAGTGGACTCTCCTTTCACATCGCACGTGGACCCCACACCCCCAAAGAGTGTCCATGTGGATATCCTACCAACTTCTTACCAAGAAGGCCCTGTTGAGCTGCCTCCTTCAGAAGTTCCCTCTAGAGTACCGTTGGTGACAAGTAAAACCACGGGGAGCAACATTGCTTCTACCTCACAAGAAACCGTTAACACGTCGACTCTAGAAGGATTGTTCATTAATGATCATTGGACATACGACCTCCACACTGAGGTGTTGACGGATCTACACTCTGGCCACGCCTACCATGTAGGATGGATAGAGATTGTACAATCCACCTCTAGTGCCACGAGCATCGAAGATCAACAGAAAATGATCTGTAATGTTATCCATGGCATTATTCAATCAGAAAGGCAAAACCGAGGGGTAAATATACTCTCAAATGGCCCCATGAGATTTCTGGATACGAGCAAGGCTCAACAGCCTACTCTATCACAAATGGAGACTCCTCTAATGAGCCCCATGACCCATCTTACGTCATTTCACCTGGGGTCTCTATGCAATCTGAGCCTCCGAGCGAAAACTTTAGCTTCCCTAACTTGGCTCAACCCTCTATTAAGGAAAACCCAGTGCTCACTCCAGGGATAAGCCTGACAGAGAATGTACCGATGACATCTATGGTTAGCGCAGTGCCACTACCTAGTGTCGTAGTACCTAATATGGGGCCTCGACCGTATGTGCCTCTAGCCCCTTATGCACACATGGCCCCCACACCTCCAATAGTACCACTTGTTTACGCTCCTCGAGTGCCGCTCCCTAGCCCTTATCCGAGTGGACCTATGCCCGGTTATGTTCCATATCCTGCATCATCCACATATATGCCAAGACCGGCACCCGTTCCTCTCCCACATATGGTTCCAAGAGTACCTCCACCGGCCCTGCCTCCTCACATAGGTGACTTGGAAGCGTTTGCTCAAACCATAGGTCGATCTATCGCGGAAAATATGCGTCACGTATCTGATAGAGAGCCTAGAAGTAAGGCAGTACAAATTGCCAAACTCACGTAAAAATTCAATGGGGACGAAGATGCTAGGAAACACATTGAAGTGTTTGAACAAGTATGTGATTCCTTAGGGGAATGCAACGAACTACATAAGTGCCATGCCTTAAGCTTGACATTAAGTGGGAAGGCTGGAGATTGGTATAGGACCCTAAGGGTGGACGAGAAAACAATCTACCCTACCCTTCGAAGGTTGTTTCTAAAGGAGTACATACGAGAAGGTGTGCTTTGGGGTGTAGCATCTCAGCTACAGAAGGCCGAACGTAAGGAAGGAGAGTCAGTAAGGGACTTCATTAGTCGTCTAAAGCACTTAAACTCTCGTTGCCTTGTAAATGAGCGCTTCAACAATAACCAACTGCTTGATCGATTCATTCGAGGGTTGAGGAATGAAGGAATCTATAATGGACTAGTGATTAGAGGTATCACAACCTGGGAAGATGTCACTGCCAATGCAATCCAATTAGAGGACAACTTTATGATAGCAGGCATGAGGGTGTCTACTGACACGAGATCCACTAGCTCACAAGCCATTGAGTATGAACCCATGACTGCAAAGCCCATTGCCAATGAGCCAAAGGTATTTGAGACATTCTTGACAGACCTCACCAAGGCAATCCAAGAGTCTCTTAAGGATAATCGACCCCCTCAAAATAGTCACATGTATCCAAGAAGGGAGCAACAATGGTGTTCCATTTGCTTAGGTCCACATAGCACTAGTGAGTGCCCTACGTTTAGAGTAAAATTTAATGGAACTTGCAACGCATGTGGTAGGTATGGTCACCAAGCTAAGGATTGTTTAATGATCAAACGTATGATGGCAAATAGACCACCTGTAGCCTGGACGGATGCGCCTCGAGCTCCTGTATTGATGCCTACTCCACCTGTTGAGCAACTACCGCAACACATGGTCCCTAGATCTCAAAATGTTGTACAAGCTACACCGCTACCACCTCCTGTGCTAGGACCGCAGCCCCCGCATCCAAGAGTCGCCCCTATGAACCAAGTGGGTTGCGAGCCATCAAATGCTTATGCAGATGGTTGTGAGGAGGAAATAGACACTAGTATTGCCTACGGACTTGATACATTGGAAGAATGTCCTATATACTACATGGAAGATTGTTGGGGACAAGTCAAGCCGGTTTATCAAGCTGCTGCTCTCGCATCCAGAGGTCAAAATATCAACACCCAGGCTAGGAGGCCACCTCTTCAATGCTACGAGTGTGGTGGACCACATCGAGTAGCGGAGTGCCCTATTAGGCTGCAAAAGAATGCTGCACAGATGCAAATAAATCAAGGGAGCACGTCTGCAATGCCAATACTCACATGTAATCGTTGTGGCATAGATTACTTGATTGCCCAATGCCCCTATAACCCAAATGCGCCTAAAATCACACCCCTGAATTTGGTCGAAATTGCTAGTGTGACGTCGCCAATACCACCCGTCGCACCCGCTTATGCGATTACACGGTCCATGCTTCAAGGGCCAGGACATATCCTCGAAGAGAGAGATACCGCGTCAGTTATCCAAGCAAAGAAAAAGAAGACACGAAGGAAGAAGTCGCAGAATACGGAAAATTCAAAGCCAAGTTCCAAAACAAACATAGGAACAGGACATGACCCCGTGTATATGAATGACCTCGAGGATGATTCAGATTCAGTCAAGACAATGGAGACTAGAACCAATACCACAAAGAGAAAGACCGACAAAGAAAACCGTAACATGGAACCAAATGAAAACCGAATAAAAGAAAACCATAAGGAGCCTCTGAAAACACCACAAGTGTTTCCAAATCCAATCCAAGACCCCCAAGATAAACCGCAGGGGCAAAAAGGGAAGAATCGTAAAAAGAAGATTGGGACGTACCCAAACCCAGTAGACGAGATTGAGCAGGTGAAACATCTAAGAGGTTTAGTGGAGAAGACTCAAAGGAAACTAGAACCAGAACCCATGCAGGTCAAAATTATGACACAGTGTTTCCCACGCAAGTTCATCCACCCCACATGAACCATAGACCGTTAGCCATATCTAGTATCATCCAAGAAGGGAGTGAGGACGGGACATCAGAAAGTGAGCATACACCCTTCTTGTTGGAAAGGATGTTTAACGAAGGAATACCTGATCCCATTGAGGAATATGAGATTCCATCCTCACCAGTTCCTAGTCAAGGACCTACACCCTGCAAAACGCCAATGAATGTTGCCAAACTAGTGAACTTCATGTCTTCTGAGGTCCGAACCACGATCATAGCAAAGCTGTATGGAGATCCTGAGTTATTCCTTGCACTTCGAGCATTCCTTAACGGAGAGCTACGAACGGGATTACCGCATTTTGCGCAACCAAATAGGCCTGACTCGATTATGATTGATGAGGAAAATCATGTGCAATCACTTGACTTAGATGGACACGAGTCTGTGATCGAGGTACCCATTAACGAATTAGGGCAGTATTTTGAAGGCGACGAGTCTAATGCGACCCTACCCATCACTACCAAGGGATTAACTATAAAGGGAATTCTTGATGGTGGTGCGGGAGTTAGCATCGTTACAAAATATTGTTGGGAATCCATGGGAAAACCCCGCCTCAGTGTTACTAACATTGTGGTAAAGATGGCAAATGGTACCATAGCCAAACCTATGGGGATGCTCAAGGATCTTAAGATCAAAGTTCTAGGACACAAGGTACGACATACGTTCATTGTAATGGATTTCTCTAAACACCTTATGTCATATGAAATGATTTTAGGACGACCATTCATGAGGGAAGCACAAATGGTTCATGATTGGTCTAAAAATCATGTCTATTTGCAATTCCAAGACTCTGTCCTTAGAGTGGATTTGGTGACTGATAAGGTACACCCCTTAGGGAGTAAAACCATTATTGATCATCGCTCTGACACCACGGTTCACTCGGCCCCACTACAATATTGTTACACTTGTAAGAAGGATACAGACATTGGCCAAGATTCTCCTTATATGGATGTGTTACCGGGTATGACGGAATCAGACAATGTGGATTGGGTCCACCTAGCATCAACCATAAACACTTGGGGAAACAGGGGGACGACCTGGGTAACACCTGAGGGGGATGAAATGCCTATACCCTTAAATATGCTACAAGCAATGCATATCGCTTCCGACAAGACTCATCCTAATGTAACGAAGAAAACATACAAGTGGGTCCCTAAAGCTTCTTTAGTGACCATAGCTAGTGCAAAAAAACAGAAGCCTTGTAAGAAACGTACCACTCGCTCCAAGAAAAGTAAGAAAATGTTGCGATGGATCCCTAAACGACTATTGGAAGCCCAAGGATACTATGAAGGAAATGATCAAATCTGGGTGCCCAAACGTAAAGTGTACTCTTACATGTCACCTGGCCCATGTAAACCCAATCCTGTGGCTCCAAAACAAATTGAAAATCGCGGAAAGGAAAAAATCATGGAATGTTACACACCCGTTCTAGAGCTAGTTTGGGTACCAAAGAAAGAACGATTTGTTCCACCTAGCTCAGGAACAGGGAAATCAAATGAAGCTTCTTGCTCTTCATGTAGTTCCTATACGCAAATAGAAGCTTCGACACAACCTCCACCTACCACTGTACATATCCATCCAAGCATGAAAGAGTTTGCACCTTCCGGGGTAAGTTCACCACCTACAACAACGTTGCAAATAAAATCATGGGAGAGTACCTTACCACCCTTGCAACTAGATAAAACGCATAGGGCGGTCGAAAACTACTGGCAAAAATCCTCACCTATTACCAACTGGAACAATTGGTTTCAAAGGGTGACAAGCTCATTTCAAACGGTATGATCTACCCAAGGAAGGGGGGAGTGTTTGTGGACATCCATCATTCACTTGCTTCCCTCTCAACCTTTTTCCCTGACCTCTCAATCACCAATCTTAGGGAATGTACATATAAAGCTTTATACTCACAAAAAAATAAAAATAAAGAGCAAGAGCAATTAGCAAACGAGTATGCACATTAAAAGTCAAAACATTGACTCAGACCTACACATGTCACATCTGGTACAGTGAAACAGAAACCTATGCCATAAAACACCTTTGATCCTCATCACTTGAGTGATGAAGGGTAGGTAAGATTAGTACGATAGGAGTGTTTCTGTTTTAGAGTTGAGTGATTAGCGAAGTTCTCTTTTCCCACTGATGTGCCTCCTGGAGGTATTCCTTTTGTTTCCTAGTGTGTACAGGAGCGTGTTGCTATTGATAGGATTTGGACCTTCATGGAACCTTTCTCTCGTTCACACTTCAAATCAAGCGCGACCATCGACACAAACAGGTGTTTCTTGTCCATTAGCATTGCCCTTATCTTTTTGCATCCATGTTTGTCTGCTTTGATTGTGATTGGTAGCATTATATTCAGCGCATTGGCTTAGTATCAAACATTTAATTCAATGTAATGTTTTGTCATAATCACTTGTCTAGGTGTAAAAATCAAGCAATCCGACTAAGCTAGTTTGACCAAGTTAGGTGTTAGAGATCTTCTCTTAATACCACGGGGAATGCCTTCCTAATAAGCAATGGTTACTTAGGTTCTTAATCCGATTTAGGCAGCATTGTGTGAAATATACTAGGGCTTTCTAGTGGGCTTAACCCTAGTGACCTTTAGCTTAAGTATTATAAAGGGAGTTTACTAATGTGATGAGCCTGGGGAGGGTAACAGTGTTATATGACCCCCCAAAGTTACAAAATTTAAATGCTGAAAATGAACAAGCAAAAAATCAAAGTGCCACAATGTAAAATTTTAAGCTGGAAGAGAAATCTCAGCTTGATTTGGTACTTCACTCACATGTATTGCCTATGGTACTTGAGCCCTAGAGGTTCCCAGTGTGGGCGCTTTTCCTTGAAAAGCAAAAAACCCAAGGCATACAAAATAAGCACCCACTTCATAATTGAATCAATGTGAAAAGACTTTGGGGAGTCAAAGAAAAAGTAATCAGTCAGGCGATGATTTCATGAGAAATTCCTTTTATGGTAGCTTAACTACAAGGTCTTCTAGATATAGCCTCTAGTCAGCCCTCGAACATGAATACTTGGCTCTCGCGATTAAACAACTTAATTGACCACTGAAAATTAAGAAGCTTACCCATGGTATTAATATTCGATCTCTAGTGCCTTTCGACCGTCAAATTAGCGACCCCAGACTTGTTTAATTTTCTACCTTTACATCTGTTTATGCATTTGATTACATTGCAATTTGATGTTCATTGCTAACAAATTGTTTGAAATTCTTTGACCAATCAATTTGTCTACCTAAAACTGCATATGCTTTTTAAGAGAATGCAATTACTGTGCCAATGTTGTTTGATTTTGCAGTGACTAAAGAAGGCTAAGGACATTCATCTCAAATGCTCTTCCACCTCGACGAACCAGCTTCAACTCAATAGCTTCCGAGGACGGAATCTACATCAGGAAGGGGGGCATGTTAACCCTCACGGCACACGGACATCCTATGATCTATAAACGTTGTATTATTTAGAGTCAGGTACCGGGCTTGTCGGACCAATAGGAAAAGGGTAAGAGTGATTGCCGGTGAGAGGCGCACTTTAACTGGGACATTCAAGGGATTAGTTGGCTAAGCATGGGCGCCCAAGTGTGAATGGGGTGAGCTCCTATAAAAGCCAACTAAACCTAATTTTTACTCATTCTCTCATTTGTGCAATAGAAGAGTGCTCTTGCTCCATCTCCATCTCCATCTTCTTCTTCTTCACCTCCTTGTGTGTGTGTGTGTGTGTGTGTGTGTGTGTGTGTGTGTGTGAGAGAGAGAGAGAGAGAGAGAGAGAGAGAGAGAGAGAGAGTGTGCGATCGAGCATTACGAAGGCACGACGGCGGCGAAGCGGTTGAGCGCGGCACGACTGCAGCTTCTTCTTCATCGCGACGAGGAATCCACCACGAAGGCGAGCGTAAAGCGGTGAGTGACACACCCTTTGTTTTCTTGAGCTTGCTAGTTTAGGCTTGTTGTGTGCTTGGAGCCGTTTGTGGCTCGCACACGGTGTATTGGCAAGTCCCTTGCTTCGACAGTGCGGCAAGGAGCGCACAGATCACAAACAGGGCTTGCTTGGCAAAGATCACCATAGAAGAAAACCCTAGGCCACCGAAGGGTTCGTTGTGTGTATGCTTTATAGCTCGGAGTCTTGTGTCAATAATTCGTAGTAGTCTATTGCCTATCAAGGAAGCCTCATCAAAGACAGCTAGTTTGAGGTTTGTGTACACTTAGGATAATTCATTGAGAGTATCATTGGAAAGAGGGACCATCTCATTTATCATCAATGGGAGGTGCAATGCAAAGTGAATTGTTATGCCGCCAAGATTACACACTGCTTTGCCTATATACGCCATCAACAATGTTGCTGTAAGTTCAATGTTGCCTTCTATCAAAGGTGCATAGTGCCGGACTAGGTCTTGGACGATTGCACGCAAAGTAAAGGTTTTTCCTGTACTGAAACCACCTGTCAAGAAAAGGTGGATTGTGTTGTTAGAATGTAGTCTCTTTCTTGTCATGATATTATCATAAAGATGTCAATATCTTGCAACCACTCTTGACTAGATACCTAACCCATCATCTCGAGAACCACTCAAAAGACACTCAACCCATGCTCTCCAGAACCACTCAAAAGGATATCGACCATTTTTATTCTTTATTTTAATTTTTAAAAATACATATGATATTTTTCACTAACAAAAAGGGAACACATCACTATGGCCTTAGCCCTTTGGGCAGACCAATAAAATGTGGTGTTGTGATGCTTAAGGTTATGATACTATAGAATGACGAGTTTTCATAACGGGGAGAGAGAGAGAGAGAGAGAGAGAGAGAGAGAGAGAGAGAGAGAGAGATATATATATATATTTTTTTAGGGGGGGGGGGGGGGGGGGGGGGACTCCCCTTTAGATTTTTCAAAACTAATCTCGATATCCCAAGTTTAGTTTTTACAAGTCATGGGGGACCTAATCTTGGGATGCCCTTGCTTCCCCAACCGGAATTTGAACACTCACCACTAGCTTGACTGAACCATCACGCTTACGTGTGCTTTCTTGAAATAGATGTGTTTTTTCATAACTTAAACTTAAAACAATAGCTCTCGACATAAAAACTAAACTCAAAATCTTGAGTTTAGTTTTTGTGGACCCCACCATAAAAACTAAACTCAAGATCTCCAGTTTAATGTTTACGCGTCGAGGATCGAGATTTGTGAGCACCCTTGGTTTTGCACAAGAGCCATTGAACCCATGGTTGAGACCCCGTGGCACTTAAAACTTGGGTGGGGGTGGGCGGGGCGCGGGGGCATGTTCTATGGAGCTTGCATATCTTGTGAAGTATATATTTAAGTCATACTATGATGTGTTGAAAGGATAGATGTAAGTCGTACTGTCATTGTGGCATTAAAATGATAAAATAATAAAATTGTGTTGTAACAATCATGATAAAATATGTCACAAATCTAATGGTAAAATGCAAAGGACTCAATGATTGTTGATTCCCCTTGAGCAACACACTTGGCATCATGAGGAGATGGAGCGCATCAATCCTAAGAGAGGTACCATAATTGTATTTCTTTCATCATAAGCTTTTGCAATAATAGGTGGACTTCACTATTTTTGCATCAAGAAAATGGAAAATTTTTCTTGAAACGTGGAAAGAAGCGATAGATTGCCAATGGATAACGAGAGACAAATGTAGTAAGTTCTCAAATGCTAACAAGCTAGCAGTTACATGAAATGGAAGTACTACCTTACTCTAACGTGCAAGTAGCACTACAAGCTTGTAGTTGGAGAAGTAGGGGTGCTTACACAATGATGACACAACTTGAATTGTATAAGGGAATAATCACCTTTCTTTCAATGATATCTCTCCATCGGAGCGCTTCAACACTATCTAACACGGGGTCTTGATTGTAAAGAATGAGGATGCAAGAGAGCTACACAAGACAAGCACAAAGCACACAGAGATGGAAAGCTTCTTCTTCTTCTTCATAGAAAAGAGAGTACAAAATGACTAAGTGCTAAAGCTGAAAAAGTAGCACATATGTACATGCGGTCACTAAGTGTGAACTCGCTAGAAGCGTACTAGGCTGGCACTATAAGTGTAGTCCAGCTGTAGAATCACTGGCAGAGATCCTCCATGTCGGTCACCTAACGCGCCAGTGAGTAAATGCCGTAAGTGGCCAAGACCCGTAGTGGATGCCAGCTCAAGGTGTAGAGCTCGACATCTCAACACTCCCCCTCGAGCTCTGCATGTCGCAGAGTCCAAGCATAGTCCGGAAACGTCGAAGCTTCTCATCTCCGAGGGCCTTGGTAAAGATATCCGCTATCTGCTCCTCTGTGCTGACGTAGACCAAGTCGATGTCGCCCGCCAACACTCGCTCTCGAACGTAGTGGTAATGGACCTCTATGTGTTTGGTCCTAGCATGGAACACTGGGTTCCTAGCCAACTGCATGCTGCTGAGGTTGTCACAATGAATGACAATCTGTTGGTCCACCTGCACTCCCAAGTCCTCAAGTAATGTGCGTAGCCAAGCTACCTCGCACGCCGCAACTGCTGCACCTCTGTACTCGGCCTCTGTGCTCGATAAAGCAACCGTAGGCTGCTTTTTGCTGCTCCAAGTAACAGCAGCACTCCCAAAAGAGAACATGAAGCCACTCGTAGATCTCCTATCAACAATGCTACCTGCCCAATCTGCATCTGTATACCCATACAATGCTAATGGTGCATCTGCTGCATAGAACAATGCGTAGTCAAGAGTCCCTTGCACATACCTAAGTGTGCGTCGTACTCCATCCAAATGTGGCTTCCTCGGAAGCTGCATGAACTGACTCTCCAAGCCTACTGTGTAGCTCAAGTCTGGCCTTGTGATAGTCAAGTAGATTAGACTACCCACCATCTTCCTGTACATATTGACATCCTCAACAACATCACCCTTCTCTGCACTCAGCTTTGCATTCACATCCAAGGGAATGGAAATCGGCTTACAATCAGCCATACCATACTTTGACAACATGTCCAAATCATATTGTCTCTGTGACAGCCATACACCCTCTGGAGTCCTGATCACCTCAATGCCAAGAAAGTAGCGCAACTCGCCCAAATCTTTCATTTCAAACTCCTGTTTGAGAAGACCCTTCACATGGTCAATCTCCATAGCATTGTCACCAACAATAATAAGGTCATCTACATATATGGTAATGACCACAATCCCCACATCACTCTCACGTACATAGAGTGAATGATCAGCATGAGCTCTCCTAAAACCAATACTGACAAGATACTTGGCAATCCTGTCATACCATGCTCTAGAGCCCTGCTTCAACCCATACAAAGCTTTGAGAAGTCTGCATACATAATCTGGGTAACCTGGATCGACATAACCAGGTGGCTGATCCATATACACTTCCTCTTGCAACTCACCATTCAAGAAGGCATTCTTTCCATCCATTTGATGCATAATCCATCCTCTAGATGCAGCCACTGCTATGACAGCTCTCACAGTCGTCATCTTTGCCACTGGAGCAAAGGTCTCCTCATAGTCTATGCCATACGTTTGTGCATAACCCTTTGCGACCAGCCTTGCCTTGTGACGCTCAATGTTACCATCAGCCTTATGCTTGGTTTTATACACCCATTTACATCCAATAGATTTCTTGCCACTTGGCAATGGCACCAACTCCCATGTGTCATTTGCTTCCAATGCAGCCATCTCTTCATTCATTGCATCATCCCAATGCACATTTCCAACTGCATCCTCAAAACATGTGGGCTCCACATCCTGTATCACCTTAGCCATGTAGACTTGGTGATGCTCTAGATACCCATCATAAGTCAATTTCTGAACTGGATTTCTGACTCTATTAGATCTGCGCGGTCCTTGGTCACTCCTTTGCCCTCTAGCATCTTCTTGTACTTTCCTTACACCAGGTGTCCTGACAGCCGGAATTCCAAATTCCTCATCAAGACTTTGTTCAGAACCATCTGAATCCATGTCTACATGTGAAAAACCTGATGATGCATCAACCATAAAGGGAGGTTCATCAACCTTTTCCTTTCCTTTTCGTGATACATTCCCTGTACTTGTTGGTGGAGTAACCTGCGTACGTAGTCTACCATTCCATGGTTTCTCAACAGAGCCACGAGAAGAGGACTCTTGTGGTCCACTCAAAACCTGTGAATGTGGCCTCACATTTTGTACAACCACATCATCTTTTACATCAGCCCCAATAGTGCCATGTGCATTACTGTACCAGCTGCTCATCTCATCAAAGACTACATCTCTGCTCACTCGTAATTCTCGTGTAGTAGGATTGTAGCACCTGTACCCCTTTTGTTCAAGGGAATATCCCACAAGAATACATTTCTCTGCTTTAGGATCCAATTTCCTACGCAACTCATCTGGTACATGCACGTAAGCTATGCAGCCAAACACTTTCCAGTGTGCCAAATCAGGCTTTGTACCTGTAAATTTTTCCTCAGGTGTTACATCATGCACCGCAGCTGTAGGTGTCCTGTTCATAATGTACACAGCTGTATTTACAGCTTCAGCCCAGAAATGATGAGGCATGTTCTTCTCATTCATCAATGCACGTGCAACCTCTGCAATGTGCCTGTTTTTCCTTTCTGCGACTCCATTCTGCTGTGGAGTATATCTGCATGTAAACTGCCTGTGTATACCATGCATTCGCAGAAAATCTGAAAAATCATTGGAGAAGTACTCTCCCCCTCCATCTGACCTCAATGTCTTGATTTGCATATCTGTCTCCTTCTCAATCATGACTTTGAAGTCTTGAAAGTGACCAAACACTTCACTTTTGTTACGCATGAAGTAGACCCATACTTTCCTTGTATGGTCATCAATGAAAGAGACATAATACCTGCAACCATGTATACTTGTAGTATCGGTTGGACCCCAAACATCTGTGTGCACCACCTCAAGTGGCCTTTTACATACATTGCGCTCATGTGGAAATGAGCCCTTTGACTGTTTTCCAAACTGGCATGCTGCACACACTTTATGCATAGCATCCACCTTGAATTTGGGCAAACCTTTTACAATCTGTTTTGATTGCATGCTGCGCAATCTCTGCTCATTGACATGGCCAATGCGTTTGTGCCAAATGTCAACATCAGCCACAACACCTGTGCCCTGTGAAAATAATGCAGCTTTTACCTCAGGCATGTCTACATTCAGCGTAAACATTCTGCCCACACATTTGCCCTCTGTGATCAGCTTACAGCCATTCTGGAAATCTTCTACATAACAGCCATTTGGATTGAAGCGAACCTGCAAACCCTGCTCAACCATTTGTCCAACAGAAACAAGATTCTTTGTAATGTTTGGGACATGAAGTACATCTCCTAAGTACTTTGATTTCCCACTCTTCGTATTTAGAGGTATGTCCCCTACATGAGCAATGGGGTGAGCTGTATCATCTCCTGTCTGCACATAGCCTGACACATCTGGTTTGCGCATATCTCTAAACCACTCTCCACGAGACGTCATGTGATTAGAGGCACCTGAATCCACATACCAAACATCATCTTGGGTGGAATTCTCTGCAGTCATTGTATTCATTACATGCTGCATAACAAACATGCGCTCGTTTTTGCTGTCATCTGCATCTCTGCTAGTAGATGCATAGTTGCCCTGTTCTCTCTTTCTACTTGCTTTTCCCTTTGGACAGTCACGTGACATGTGACCTCTTTCACCACAAGTCCAACATTCTCTACTATCTGGAGTATGTTGCTGCCTGCTTGATCCTGCACCACGACCTCTTTGACTCCCCCTGCCTTGAGACTGGTTTCCCCTGCCACCTGTATTGTTTTGATTTGATTGACCTTCCAGAAATTGGCCCCTGCAACCCCTTGGGCCTCGACCACGACCTCTACCTCTACCTCTGTTGGAGTTAGAATAGAAGGCCTGTTCAGAATTATTTCTGCCATGAGAAGAAGATGTGTCAAGGTTCTTCTCCTCAAGAATAAGCATAGAAATCAAATCTTGGAACACGGGGATGTCGTCTCTTGTATTCATGGAAGACCTAAAATGTACGTACTCATCTCCTAGACCATTCAAGCATGCACGGACAATGTCATCGTCTTCCACTGAGACTTTAATAGATCCGAGAGCCTCAATGATACTCTTGATCTTCAAGGCATAATCATTGATTGAGAGGTTGTTCCTCTTAACCTGATTTAGCTCCGACTTTAGTTGAAGCTTCCTGGCCTTGGTGTTCACCTCGAACACTCTGCTTAAGTTTCTCCATGCAATGGCGGGGGTTTCAGCATCCTGTAGATAGCCCATCATGCCATCTGTGATGCTCATAGACAGCCAATACATCACTTTGCTCTGGCCTTGTTGCGAGTCCCTCAAAGCTTTCCTTTGTTCTGCTGTAGCATTTGCCTCGGGAATCTCTGGTTCCTTTTCATTGTCTCCTTCTACATAGTCCCAATAACCTTTTCCTTTTAGGAAATTTGTTATTCTGAACTTCCATGCAGGGTAGTTATTTTTCTCAAGCTTCTCAGTAACAATCTGACTGAAACTGTCAGACATCTTGAAGCACTAAGACAAAATAGCTGCAATCTGCAAAAACCTGCAAATCTGCTGAACCTGCTATCGTGGTTCCTGTAACGCTTTCTACACTCAATGAGTGTCCACAATCAAGCGTTTCACAACCACTGTACTTGTACAGTAAATCTCTGTATACTGCACTTTGGAGACCTGTTCAGAAACTTGTGCGAAAAACCCCTAAAAAAATTTTCGCTGCGCGAGGCGCCTTCGGCATCTGGTCGTGGATTGCGAACGAAATGATTGTGATGCTCTTGCTCTCTTAGCCTCTCTTGCCTGCACCAGGCTCTGATACCATGTAAAGAATGAGGATGCAAGAGAGCTACACAAGACAAGCACAAAGCACACAGAGATGGAAAGCTTCTTCTTCTTCTTCACAGAAAAGAGAGTACAAAATGACTAAGTGCTAAAGCTGAAAAAGTAGCACATATGTACATGCGGTCACTAAGTGTGAACTCGCTAGAAGCGTACTAGGCTGGCACTATAAGTGTAGTCCAGCTGTAGAATCACTGGCAGAGATCCTCCATGTCGGTCACCTAACGCGCCAGTGAGTAAATGCCGTAAGCGGCCAAGACCCGTAGTGGATGCCAGCTCAAGGTGTAGAGCTCGACATCTCAACATTGATGACCCCCAAGCGATGAGATTTACGATCGAGAAAGTGGCACACAAATCTTGAGGCGAATGGAGGGTCCACAAAAGGTCAACGTTTGAATGAGGCCCGTCAATTTGAACCCACAATCTCGCCATTGAGAGGTTTGTGAGCTAACCACACAAGCGTGTGTGGTTGGTTGAACCCACTATGAACGCACTTGGTTATAAAGTAAGTTTATTGCCCCCTCCCAGTTCTTGTTTACTTTTGCTGCCTTTATTTACTCTTCCCCAATCGACATTCGCGTCTCTCTGCTTTTGTGCCTGCACTTCTTGGTCGTAGATCCCGTCGCTTGGGGGGTTATTAAGACCCGTGTTAGATCATGTTGAGGATCGGAGCTAAAGAGGCTACATAACTAACACCACAAAGGATGAGTACCCATGCTTCAAGAAATGATGTAAAACTATGAAGTTTAAAGGTCTTTTGAAGCTTTAAGAATATGACCCAGATGAGGGAAGTATGTCTTTGCTATTTGAAAATCCTTTGTTAGATGCTTGTACAAATCAAGGAGTACATCTGCATATGCATTCAAGCAAGAGTCCATCAAAATTATTATGACCGTAACTTTGGGGGCTACTTTCAAATCTATCATCAAAATATCACCATGGAGTGGGCATGCACTATGCCAGCCTCTTGTGCAGTCCTCCCTACTACATGACAAGTGTGTGTGTGTGTGTGTGTGTGTGTGTGTGTGTGTGTGTGAGAGAGAGAGAGAGAGAGAGAGAGAGAGAGAGAGAGAGAGAGAGAGAGAGCACTCTTAGACCAACTTGAGAATTAAAATAGGTTGTAGGTGTTGAGGTCGTGGAAAGGATATTTATGGTCATTCTAGATATTTATATTGATTCTTCTACCATCCAAGAATTTGTGAGTTTAGAGGTGAGTCGCACTCTGCGCGAGCAGGGTAGTGGGAAGAGGGAGTTCTCCAAAAGCAGAAAAGGAGAAAACTCCTCCATGAAAGTAGAAACCCAGTTAGCTTTGTGTTAATACCTCACGTTCTCGAGGGATTAAGCTATATTTTTGCGTGAGCCCATCTCTCCTCATTTGTAGAAAAAAATCTATCAATGGAAAGCCATGCAGCTAGCTTAATTATCTCCACAAAGTTCTCTTCTCATCCCACTCCCACTGGGCGCGACCCCTGTGACTCCTTCTCCCCACTGACCCCATTCACCAAGGTGCGACTCAGCCATTAAAGGCCACACTTACCATCCCTCCACTCAACTCTTGCTTGCTAGTGACATGACATCATGAAACTACACCTTGATCTTAGTGGGATTCTCTACACAACCCTGCCTAAACACGAAGGGCATGCTTGGCAGTAGTCAATGCATTGATCAAGGGACTGTAGCAGCATATGAGCAGTAGCCATACCAGCATGTCGACTGCAATAGTCAATACACTAGCATGCGAGCAACAATAAATCATACCAATGCATTGATCAAGGGACTGTAGCAGCATATGAGCAGTAGCCATACCAGCATGTCGACTGCAATAGTCAATACACTAGCATGCGAGCAACAATAAATCATACCAATGCATGGAGGACACTGGGCAGTGAATCCCATACACCAAACAACGTTGGCATGAAAGCAACATCCACATCATCAAGGTCGATCATCCTCCATTTGCAAGCCAATCAACATGCTATTGAAAAACCTAAAGAGGGCTCGACTTCCCAGGTATCTATAATCCAGCCATTTGAAAAGGCATTGCCCAGAAAAAAAACTGCACGCTTAACTATCTATGTCTCTAAGTCCTTTTTAGCAAGTGAAAAAGGTAAACAATTTAGCACATGGAATTAAAATAAGAGATATTAAATAGAGGTAGTTTCTAGGAAAGAGAAAGAAAGTCAATGAGTGTTAAATAAAGGGAACAAATTACAATGTAAAATAATTGTAAAGCAAAGAAAGGACAAGAGAGTCAAATGAAACTTTAAATACAAAGACGCATTACAGTATAAAAAGTGAAAGAATCACGATGGCTTTCTAAAACAATAAGAAAGTGATAAAATCATTAGGTTGAGTTCAAATAGAATCGTTGTTCGAGAAAGGATTGCCTCAGCTTAGCTTGAAGCTTAGCTTGAGCCGATTCAAAATCGAGATTAACCGGTTGCAAACCATTGTAAAGGGAAGAAAATACGGTAAAATATGTGAGAAAATAGTTCAAAAATCCTAAAAATTTTAAAATTTATGCTAGTATGTCCGGTTCGCTTCTTTGTGAGGAGAAAACTCAGCCAATGGCCACTTAATAAAAGAGGCTTTCCCAAATATTGACTAGAATTAAGTTATAGAATGCAAGAAAAATCGATACTGTGGAATGAAATGTGAAATAAAAAGAACTCATCAATATATATGTATGTGTGTGTATGTCTATATAAATATAAATATATATATATATGTATGTATGTATGTGTGCGTATATCTATACTTCTATACTTTTATAAAAAGAGAAAGGATTTTGCTCCACACTCCCCTCCCCCCGACACGTGGTTGCACCTCCTTGATCTAGTTTGTGTACCCTTCGACTACATAGAGAGAGAGAGAGAGAGAGAGAGAGGGTGGTCGTACTAGTATCTATAGAATTTTTTAAATTATGCAAGGTGAAGCTTCACTTTAACATTTTAAAACAATAGAATGCAAGAAAAATCAAGACATGTCATGATGTGAAATGAAAAGTGAAACAAAAAGATCCATTTACTATTATAAAACTAAAATAACATTTAAGATAAGTCTCCATCATCACTGAAAACATTGAAAGTACGCCTAAGGTAACTCTCCTCTAAGACTTCTTTTAGAAAGCAAAAAAGAAGACTCAATCTTTACAAAACTAAGAGGACACATGTCCAAGGTCCTACTCTCTATCAACAACTCACAACTTGCACCCTCTGAATACCATCCCCCTATAGCCTTTTGCAACTAGAAAATTTTGATTTGAAATTCAGAAGACTTATGTGTGCTCTTTTTGTATGTGGTTAGAAAGAAAACAATGTGAAAATTCACTATGGCCGACATAAGGCTATTAAGAATAATTTCATAATAAAAAGCTTCTTTGTTAGAAAGAAAAATAGAAAGTGACTAGTATTTTAAAACATATGGTATTACAATAAAATATTATGTTTTTTGAAAAAAAAGTGTAACAATGAGCTATTTAGATTACAATATTCTTAAAAATATAAAAATAATATTTGATACAATACTCAATGTCCATCTTTAAAGAAAAAGGTACACAAATGTCAACACTCTCTCACAAAAGCTTTAAAAAAATAATAATGAAAAGATTTATTATCATTAACTTGCCATGTGACACTAATTCCAATGATCCATAGATGCACCCAAAATCCAATCCTTTACTAAGTACTATTATTTAGTCCA
The DNA here is from genome assembly GCF_014529385.1 of Adiantum capillus-veneris. NCBI lineage: Eukaryota > Viridiplantae > Streptophyta > Polypodiopsida > Polypodiales > Pteridaceae > Adiantum > Adiantum capillus-veneris. Next base: position 163,973,978 of record NC_140939.1, on the reverse strand, counting down.
AAAAGATGTTGATGAGCCTTGTCCACAAGGACATTGGTGTCTACCAACAATAACTTTGTTGTTTTCAATTAGAGCTCCTCCACACAGTGTGTTTCAAAACCCATATTCTCCATTTGAGGGAGGAATGAGAGAATAAATGAGTGGAGGATGAGTTTCATTTTGCATAAGTTTGAGAAGTGAAGGCTTTCAAAACCAATATTCTCCATTTGAGGGAGGAATGAGAGAATAAATGAGTGGAGGATGAGTTTCATTTTGCATAAGTTTGCATAGTTTGAGAAGTGAAGGCTTTTTCATGGGCGGCTTACAAAAACAAAACATTTTTGGCTTTGTAAAAGAAGCCTTAGAGAAGGGTTGAGTTAGTTATACTTTCAATGCTTTCAGCTATGATTGAGACTTATCTTAAATGTTATTTTTATTTTAAAATATTAAATGGATCTTTCTATCTCATCTTTCATTTCATATACTTACATTTATTTTAAAATATTAAATAGATCTTTCTATCTCATCTTTCATTTCATATACTTACATGACTTGCCTTCACTTGCATTTTATTCTTTTAGAATGCTAAAGTGAAGTTTTACCTTGCATAGTTCTAGGAAATTTTATATATATACATACATACACACACAAACACAAGCGCACACACACATATATTTATTTATTTTACACACACACACACACATATATATATATATAAAATGAGCAAACCATGGTAAAGGAAAAAAAAAATGGTGAAATATGTGAGAACTTAGTTCAACAATCTTATAGATTCAAAAATTCGACTATTATTTCGTGTTTGCTTCTTTGCAAGGAGGAAACTTAGTCCCTTAATAAAAGAGATATTCTAAAACAATGCTTCACCTTGTATAACTTTAGTTAAACTCAACCTAATGATTTTATCACTTTCTTATTGTTTTAGAAAGCCATTGTGACTTTTTCACTTGTTTTCCTACTTTTGGGTCACATGAGAATGCAATGTCAAATTTTTCGGGATAGTTTGCAAACTCGTCACGTGAAAGCCCTATAATTATCAAGTGGAAATGTTTTTTGGTGTCCTTGCTTCGTCTAAAAGTGACACGAGGGTTGAGTAAAGGGATCAACGGTTGCACCTCAATCTGTAAGATGGACGAGATTTGGGACATCGGATCGCCGCAGTAGGGGAGGCAAGACTTTTATATACACGGCCTCCTATAATGCTCAACGATGCGAGCTAGCCCTAGTGGTTAAGGTAGAGTGCCTTGAGGTGGGACATCCAAGAGGCGAAGTGCATCTGCGATGCAAGGGGAGCCCTAATATTTTTGCAAGATCAAGTTTGATCAATGACATAATAACCTCCATCGTTGATCCCTTCACTTCGCCAATGTCATATAGTGACGAGGGTGTCCATGCTCGCTTTAATAGGCGGGCCAAGGCCTTGTGATTTCATCACTTGTTTACGCTAGCGTAAGGTGAGGATTCTTTGAGCAGAAAATTCTCTTAATGTTGGAGCGACACGTCGTGGTGTTTTAAGAGAACTTTAAAGAGCCAGCTGCGAGGATGGGGCGGGACTGTGGAGCATGATTGAAAGAAGCCACTGCACGTCTACGGAAGTACTGGAATTGTGGTGTGTGGACTATGATACTAGTAGAGTGGTGTTAGTGTGTGCCCGTCCAAGGTGGGTTGCCTAATTACCAAGATGACCAACACAGACCCTGCTCTGCTAGAGGGGGAATACATCGCCCAACGTCACCACCATGAAACCCTGGAGCATCAGGCCTCTTCTGTACTCTCCAAGCGAATCCGAGCTCCTGTAGATGTCGTAAGTCCTTCCCTTGTGTGTGCGCACGTGCGCGCGCGAGAGAGAGAGAGAGAGAGAGAGAGAGAGAGAGAGAGAGAGAGAGATCATTGTGACATGCATGTGGGCTTTGTGCTTTGTTCTCCAATCCCCTGTGCTGGCAGCCCCATCACTACAGATGCATCATCCTCTACGTGTCCGTAACTGCCAATCCTTTGATTGCTAGCATTAAGAGGGATTTCCTTAATTAATCCAGCATTTGTGGTGGGTTATTATGTGTTTTCTTTACCTATGGCTCGGCAGAGATAATTATCATAGTTGTGATTCCATTGCATTGATGACGTTGACTATCGCTGGTTTGTCCATTAGCGTCGCTGACGATGACGGTCTCTCTTAAAGAAAACTAATTGATCTGGTTTTGTAGGTATGGTCCACAGTGAGGAAGTTTGATGAGCCCCAGAATTACAAGACCTTTGTGAAGAGCTGTATCATGCATGGTGATGTCCGGCCAGGCAACATACGTGAAGTGTGTGTCATTTCAGGGCTGCCTGCCACTACCAGCTTAGAGATGTTAGAAATGCTTGATGATGAGCAGCACATCATGTGCTACAGAGTTCTTGGAGGGGATCATCGCCTCAGAGTAAGAAATGAAGTTTCCTGTTATTTCGATTTGCGCACGTAATGCATTTTTTTCTGAAGAGAAGTGCCTAATGCCTAGCAATTTTTACATGCTGTTGTTTAGAACTACAAGTCGGTGGTCACGTTGCACCCTGAAACTATGAATGGGAAGCCGGGCACACTCGTCATAGAATCTTTCTCAGTTGATGTTCCTGACGGAAACACCAAAGATGATGCCAAGTTTTTTGTGGAGGCACTAATCAAATGTAATCTAAAGACGCTTGCTGACATATGCGAAAAGGTGCGCTCAGGATGAGCTACCTATATGTAGCCATTTAGTGTTGAGGTCCATTGTTGTTTACTCCTTGCAAGCCCTAAGTTATACCTGTATGCTAAAATTATACTCTTGTGGAATGCAACTCGCTATGCTATGGCTATTTTTGCGCCGCATTGGACAGCCACAGTGAAGGAATGCACAGTGAATGTACTACTTTCATGTTGTACATACTCCCTTTGTGGGTTTCAGATCTAGTCTAGTGAAACCTTTTTTTTCCTCTTTACAAAGGAGGCTAAATATGTTAATTACACTCAGCCTTCAAACAGCTTGGCATATGAAATTCTGCTTTTTAGGAACTTAAGCATTTTTTGGTGCTGAATGTTAGAAGTAACAAGGTATGTTCAAACCCACATTGGAAAAATTGATAAGCGCCACATTTTCCAAAGCTTGCAAAGCGATATGAATCCACACTTCCAAAGTGGGGGGAGGTGCTTGAATGAAGGCCGCTCGTGGTTGTGGAATATTGTAGGTGATAGTTCTCTTAAAAATTCATCTCATTTCTCAGAAGGTAAATGGAATTTAGGGATACGAAATATGGTGTCCAAATTTGACTACTTGGGCCTAAATCTCGGCAGCGTCGATAAGGATTTTTGCATTGTGGAGTTTTAAGGGGAGCATCCTTGAAACCTCGGAGGACAGGTATATCACAACTATCAACTGGGTGACGTGCATTTTGCATGTATTTAACATTTGCAAAGGTTACATGTAACTGTATAAAAGACAATGCATTCCTGAAGTCAAGAAAGAAACATGGCAGATGCTTAAGATTGTGAGTTTATGCATCTCAATTGAATGCCTAATGTGATCCTAGTTACTAATTTGTCTTATAGATACTTATTTCACTTATTTGACATAATTCTAGGTAGGGAGATTTCTATTGGGTATTATATGAGCACACCCAAACCTCCATTGTAAATTATAAATTCATTGCCTTGGATGGTTGGTTGGTTTAGATCTCTCTCTCTCTCTCTCTCTCTCTCTCTCTCTCTCTCATTCCACTTCCACATCATCGACTTTGACATAGTATCTGAGCAAGTGGCTCTTTGATCTTATGAGGATTAGCTCGCAAAGAAGAGCCTGTCATTTCCAGCATTTTGAATCATTCAAGCATTCCAACTGAATGCGTTCATGCTAATGGCCTGGATGCATGTGTAATGTGTTGTAAAACATGAGATCTAGGGACTTATTTCTTTCCATGTGTTTTGAGACATAATGACCAGACAGCTCTTCTACATCCCTTTTCCCGGTGTTTCGAAATGTTTTGGCCAATGCTCAACGGCTATTCACCCTACAGTTCAAGACACGCTTCACAATGACAACGCAGAGGAGGCACCTCTCAACCAACATTTTGAGACGTACTCATTCGAGGGGTTCTCTCACATGAGTTGTCTGAAACGTACAAGGCGGCTTATACTTTGGCAAGTCTTTGCAAATGCAAGGAACAAGCTGTGATTGATTGGTTGGCTAAGTCTATGGAGTGGGGGGAAGAGCGCTTGCCACCCCTTTTGCCACAATGCTTCCACTCTACTTGAACATTAGTGACAAACTGAACGACAACTATGCTCATCGCAATTTGATCATGAAACTATGGTTTACTGTGCATGGCTTATGGGACATCATCAACAACATGAAGGTGTGACTCACGAGGGCTGGAAGCAATAGGTGAACCCAACTTTAAGATAATGAATATCTCAAATCATGTGTTGATTCGGATGTAAGTGATGTGAAGGCGAGATTGGCCATTGCATAGGCACTCAAGAAGGAAATCTATCCAATTGTGCAAACTTTGAAATTTGTCAATGAAATGCATTCAAGGCTCTACAATCTGAGTGATCACCCTTCTTGGACAATTTTCATCAAGTTTAAAGCCCAAAGTTCCGTCCATTCTTTCTAATAAAGGCAAAGGTGATCCATGATCAACCCTAGAAGTGGATTGACTAGTACTCAATTAGTTATCCTGATCCTTACAAAATGGCTTGATAAGTAAGAAACCATGGAAAAGGTCATTACACTTGTAAATCATGAAGGAAAAACTAGAATTCGATGATTTTAGCTCTTAATGGTCTTCATCACTAAGATAAGGTTTGAGTTCCTAGAAAAAGGTAGAGAAGCACTTGCTCCTTCAAAGAAATCCAAGAGATGTTTTTATAACTCTAAAAGGCATGATCATTTGTTTCAAGATTACAAAAAGGCAAAGGCAACAGCTTGACAAAGGACAAAGGCAAAAACAACTATGATGATGACAATAATAACAATGATTCTGCAAAGGATTCAACAAACGCCTACCATGTGGTACACTCTACAATAGCAATACTACTTGATTTAGACTTATCAGTTCAACTCAACGATGTTTGAATTGTGCGTCAAAAGTTCAAAGCACATTGCATCTAGCAAGAAACCAATGTGTACAAAACACTATGGATGTGCGCACAATCCATTATTGCTGGCCGGGATTATGGGCATGTGTTCAAAGAGTATTATCTTAGAAAGCATGGACATGTTCAAAATTCACAAATGGTGATTCTTGGACGCAATGCGATCTCGATTCAACTTTCAAGCAACCAGAGCTAGAGATGGCATTCTTTCTAGGTGACAAGCTTATGGTAGCAAATCCGAGGTGTACTCGATAACGGCCACTGCTTGAATGCCTATGGTATTTATTCTTCATCGACTTGTTCTTCTTACGTATGTCCACTATGAGCTAGAGAGGGTGTTAAAAGTGTATGCATCTCAAACAAATACCTAAGTTGATCCCAGTTTTCGATGTCTTATAGGTTATTATTTTACTTATTTGACATGATTCTAGGCAAGGCAACTTTGTATTGGGTGGTATATGAGCACACCCAATCCCCAATGTATAATCATGAATTCATTGCTGTGGTTGGCTGGTTGAGAGCAATTCTCTCCCCCTTAGATTCTCTCCATTAAACCCTGCGCTTTGGCATTGCCAACTTCGACAAAGATTTCAATTTTAGAGCATCTTACATTAATGCCACCCATGCTTAGTCTGTTATCTATGCACTTACACATGCACATTAATTACTACATTAATCACTACTTCTGTGGAGTCAATCATTCAAAAGAAAAATTTACCTTTTTCAGCACACAAGATGAGTAGTAAGTAAGTGCTTACGACTTCTACTCCATTGACTTTGTTAATAAGTATGTGGTGAGCCCACCAATTAGTATGAAAAGGCGGTATGCCAGCCTTGGATTGGCAAAATTTGACATGCAATAAACTATCAAAGCCTCATTTCAGCAGGAGGTGAGTTTTTGCATATTTATGAAGTGGCCGAGTGGCGAACGGTGTTGGGGGCACTACTTCCCATCGTGCTGCTCAAAGTTGGTGTTGAAGCCCAGTAATCAGCTCCAATGTTGAAATTGTTGTTGTTGGCAACACTCATTGTGCATGAAACTGGTACCAAGCATAACCCCCGACTTCGCAGATCAGATGAACTATCTGCCCCTATGTCCTGACAACAAGCAGCATTTATTATTGTGTAAGCTCAGAGCCATTGCACCCGTGTGTGGCCGTCATCAGTTATTCAAGTGGAGAAAGAAGCTTGCACAACATCTAGTACAATTGGGAGGCACACACACCTGCCGGCTATTGGCGATGAGGGTGCTAGTGTTCTTCATGTAAGGCGAGCTCAGCACCTGCACATAACATAAGAGAATTTGCAGCAACCATTTCAAGGATAAAGTGCAAATGCAGCTGGTTTTTCCAATTCTAGCCTGTAAGAACACAAAAACGCCATTTGCTTCTACTCATAAGCAGGGCTTGCCATAAATACCTTTCCCAACCAGAGAAAAAAAAGGGTACTCTAGAATAAAATTTGACAGATACCTGAAACTTGCAAAAATTTTACAGGTTTTCTTCAAGGCAAACTTGGAATGTAGCCAAAATTTTACCGGTTTTCTTCAAGGCAAACTCAGAATCTAGCCGAGATTTAAGCAGGTTAAGCATACACTAAACCTCTTTTTTTGGCTGCTTTTGGTAGGGTTCTTAGGAGCAGTATTTGCAAAAAAAGTAGTATTAGGGTCCTTAAGAGCAGTATTCGCCAAAGACAGAGGTTTAATGTGTGTTTAATCGGCTAAAATATTGGCTAGATTCCGAGTTTGCCTTGGGAAAACCCGTAAACGTTTGCAGTTTTGGAAATTATACTCTAGAAACAGAGAGAGTACTCCGGTTAAACATACACTAAAGCTCTCTTTTTTTTGGGGGGGGGGGGGGGGGGGGGGGGCACTGGTCTGTACCTGAACCTGCTCCTGCAGAAACTTAATGTAGCCAATAGCTTCAGAGAGCACAGATGCGGTGTCTGTCTGCTAGTCAAAAAACACAAAGTTCAAAAAAGTGAACAACAAACAACCATAAAAATCTCGAACTCGAATGTCCATAAAAACTACAGAATCTTCGTCATCATGATGCTCAAATTGCCGCTTGCGCTGACATTTTTGCAGGCCGTGTCCAATCACTACACGTGTCCTGTCGTGTGTGTGTGTGAGAGAGAGAGAGAGAGAGAGAGAGAGAGAGAGAGAGATTGATGTGGACTGCTAGTGTTGTAGGTAGTGGGAGTAATAATAGCAAGGAGCGTAGGTACCTTGCCAAAGGGGGACACTAATTGTTGAAGCGCGTTGATCCTCTCTCCCAGCTTCTCTTTCGACCGAGCTGATTGGCTTTGATTCACCTACCCACAATTATATAGTACCATCAACAATAAGATAAGCTTCAAAACCTTGCCAACACCTAAAACATGCCTTGGTTGGTTTCTTTTTGAAGGGGAATTTCCCGGTTCTTTTATAGATAAACATGTGAGGTGCCCTTCACATCATGCATTACAATCCCCCAAAGACTAGTGAAATTACTAAATTGTAACGGGCAAGGGTGCTCATTAATAATCACTAATGTTGTATGTAGCCCTGTCCTCGACACAATAGCAATTGTAATTTTATGAAAGATTTTGTAAAAGTCTCTATTAGCTCGGAGTTACCATGCGGAAGATACATCGGTGCAATGTAATTTTGTTCTCTACCTAATAGAAAATTTCTCTCGCCCTTTACGGCAAAAAATAATCAATCATGTTCGCATTTCTTTGGTCACCTTGTATGCCACCCTCTCTTCTCGTATGTTGAAGCATGCCTTAAGAGTAGTTTCGCACATGCAAAGTTCCACCCTTGCCTGCGAACGCAAGCAAGTGAGGCTTGCAAGACCCAACTCTTAACAATTTCGGCACAGTGGACAAACCACGTCTTCTACCCTTGCCTCCTAGACTGCTGAAGAGTTCACATGTGAAATAGATTCTAGCCGTTAAAACGAGAGCAACAGGGGTTTTATCCCAACTCGTGCAAACAGGCCCTTAGAGCCTAAAGTAAAAGGAAGAAAGCTGTACACATTCTGTACACATTCTCTTGGAATGATTTATTAGCATATAAAAAATGAAATGCTTTTGCATTTTATGCCTCATGTGCCTAGAATGCCTACATAGATGATAGAACTTAACCTTGTTTTCATGTTTTTGGCATGCTATAACATGCCTTAAGGGAGAAGGGGAAGGCCTACAAGTAAGTCCCTTCATTTAAGGCATCATGTGACTTCCTTGTCCTCCCTTTGGTTTATGAGGCCCTTGAAAAAACTAATATGAGCCTCATAGGCCTCCACAAAAGTGAAGGGCCCTTCACCTAAAATGTCTCTCTCAAAATGTAGGGGGTCCTTCAACCACCCCCTACCCCCTGCACTGCACTTGAGAAACGCTTTTATAACTTGGTATAGGAGATCAACAAGTCAAAAAGAGAAAGAGTACTCCCAATTCTTTGGTGCAAACGACTGTAAACTTGTTGTTGAAGGGCTTATGGGCACACAAAGGGATTTTTATAGGGCCCTTTACATTTAAAAAGGCCCCTTTCTTAAAGTTTGATTTAGAGGGTTTATGGGGAGCCTTCTATGCCCTTTTTTTTTTTTTTTGGAAGGTTGTACTCTTCCCCGTCACTTCGTTTCCTTTAGGCTTTCTTTGTTTTGAAATGCCAACATGAACCTTCACCTAGCGTAATGAAACAATGAATCGTTCCCTAGCTTTGTGTCCTCATATGAGCCTCTCTTGTTTTAGAAGGCTTCCATGAAGCTTCACCTTGTTAAAAGGAAAAAAAAAACCAAAAAAAAAAATGATATTTTCAAAGTTGCGGCCAACTTCATGAATCATACCAACACAAATTGTCAAACCACCTAAATCTAGCCTTGTAACGGATTCTCTCCATTTTTACATGCCAGAGCACATGCTCATCTTTTCATTAGAGACTTTGTATACTCACAAAGTACTAATTTTTTTGTAGCTTTGTGAGTAGATGGTGCCCTTGTGGTTTCAATATCTTTTTCAAAAAGGCAAAGAGTTTGAATTGTTTGGTATAGTCCAGTACTTAGGAAGTTCAGATACGGTTGTCAAATTGGTATTACTTACCAAAAATGCGTCACTTATGTGACAACAACTTAGGCATAGTTTGTGAGTTCGATATGAGAGTCCAAAACTCACAAGTCACGTTTCATTCTCACAGAAGCCAAGACATTTAATTGCATGCCTTTTTCCTAGTGATCATGAATAAGTTCCTCATAATATCCTCAAAACCAAGAGTTTATTTACCACACTAATCTGGCTTCACAATGTGGGGCAAAAGATTTATGCTTGTAAGATTGCCACAAGAGTGACCACAAGTAGGCTAGGATTCATGCATTTATAGAAATTCATTGGGCACTATGACATAAGACAAGGGCCGATGGTCGGACTATTTTGCAAGCCTCACCATCGCATCCTTTATACAAGGAGAGATTCTTTAAAAGTTTTTTTGTGCCTCGCTCCACTTGTCCCACCTCCATCCCAACATCTGCCTTTCATAGCAAGGCTGTCACAATTCATCTTCCATTAAAGAGATTCTCTTGGGAGAATGTAGGTACATGGACATTCCATTGTGGAACATGTGGAGAAGCAATTATCTTTGGCATTGCTGGTGTCAAAGAAATGATGCTTTGTGCATGAGCAACAGACAATTTTCTCATCAGAATCTTCTTTTTGAGCTTAACAGGCTCTCTATCTTTTATACTGCTAGTATAAAGGATGTCCTAGGATCCGCTCTACAGACGGTCCAAAAACAATTTCAATGGCAAGTCTGGTGTAGGACGATGATTAGTTTGTATTGCAAGGAGAGACTTCTCATGTCAACAAATATTCTGAAACTCTGATTCATTTTTTAGGATGACCACTTTCCCCTCCTTTGAGGTCCATTGTAACATTTAATTTTCTTTTAAATACATTTTGCAATTCGCCAAAAGAAAAACACTTACCGCTATGTATTGATGATAAGGTTTCTAGTATTGATTCCTAGAATGTAAGACAAGAGGAAATCAATGTACAAGAAAAATGATTGCAAATTTTCTTATTAATTCCTAGTTGGTGTCCCCCATCAAAAAGTAATGGCAAGTCCTATTCAAGAAGAATATAGTTTTCATTCCTCCAAATGGTATCTAATTCCAAAATTAGCATGAAGCTTATAGGGTGAAGGAGCGAATAGAGAAACGCGGTCATATAAATATTTTAGGGAAATGTTAAGGATTCATGATGGAATTAGCTTTGGAGTACTAAAAAGATCTTGAATTGAGCAATCTTCTCACATTGAATTTACTTAAGATCATTATTTAAGTGGGAGATTAGCTTTCAAAAATTCCAAAATTAGCATGAAGCTTATAGGGTGAAGGAGCGAATAGCGAAACGCGGTCATATAAATATTTTAGGGAAATGTTAAGGATTCATGATGGAATTAGCTTTGGAATACTAAAAAGATCTTGAATTGAGCAATCTTCTCACATTGAATTTACTTAAGATCATTATTTAAGTGGGAGATATAATGATCCCAAATTCTATTTCCTTCTATTGAAACATAACTTTTTAATGTCCTTTAGTAGGCTCCTTTACCCTAAGAGACCGTATGGGCGAGGGAGAGTTTACCCCGCCCCCGCAACACATGCCACCGCCTCCTTCACCCTTAACTACTACCTCTATATATTTCTACAAGTTTGCTTGTAGGTTATTTTGTATAGAACTAGTTGGTTATCGTAATGTACTGATTGTGCCAATTTTGTCCAAATATATTGTAGTATTATGCCTTGTTAGGCTTTTGGAACACTAGAAGTAAAATTACTTGTTGTTTGTTAGTATGTGTTTGCCTAGTAGTGTGCAGAAGTTTGAGGTGATCAGTGATCAATCACAAATCTTGAGGAAAGCAACCACTTGAGAAAGATCAAGCGACTTTAGATACGAGAGCGAGCAATACATGATAGAAACCTTTAATTAATGATAAATATCAAAAATCCAAAAGTGACTTAATGTGTCAAAAAAGTTCTTGTTTCCTTAGAGTCGGGTCTTAGAATATTATTATAGACAACATTGAGAAGCAAAGATCAATCACAAGTTGTTAAAATGCCTTTCCAACAATGGGGTAAGAAAGGTGCCACTAGTTGTTGGGGTATAGGCGTCTGTGCCTTGCCTGGCCGCCCAGAGTCTGGGCGCCCACTGACTTGTATACCTTATACATAGCATAAGTGTATAGGGGGCTGCTCACCCTTTTGAGTCTCCCCACCCATATCTGTGTCGTGTGTCTCCTTCTCTCTCGCTCACTCTCCGTCTATGGTGCTCCCCGATCCCCTTCAATTGGTATCAGAGCGACAAGTGTGAGAGCGTAGATGGACGGCTTCGCGATGAACTCGTCAGCTATGGCGGAGAGGTCACAGATCTGAGCAAAGAAATAGAGGAGGTTTGTGGACAGCCATACAGAGGCTTGCAGGAGAGCTCTCAGGAGCTTCCTAGTGCTCACAGATCAGAGTTCCTCTACAGATCAGCCCACAATGTACATCATTTTCCCTCTTCGGGCAAGCTTTGCAACGGCTACATCGGCGACAGGTTGGAGCTTGGAGCTTCCATAGACATGGAAGCATTGTGAGATTGATGCATTCAGCTCACGCATTGAGGTGGGAAGTGAGTTTGAGCCTTTCTATGAGCTCAAAGAAGCACAGAAGAAAGTCGTTCAGTTTTTGGCAGTTTGACAGCAGTCTACTGTTTTGCTCATAACTTGAGCTACAGAGCTCCGATTCCAAAACTTTTTGGTTCAAAATGGAGCTGGCTTTGAGCTCTACGACTTTGTAGAAGGAATTGTTTTCTGATTCGGAGTGCAGGTAGGTCTGAAATTAAAAACACAGAGACTGTTTTTCATGACAGTTTTGGGCTCTGTTGTTTTCTTTGCTGCAGACAGCTTACCCGTGTACATTGCAGGTAGCAGGCACATATGAGGTGTTACAAGATCGGGTTTGACTCCCAGGTACAGGTTGAGTCTAGTACTCCCACAGGTGTTGCCAGTTGCAGTTGAGTGGTTCTTCTGCAGTGTTGTGGCTTGCATACATGGTGTTTGAGCGGGTAATGCTCTATGTATGCTTATGTGGTGAGCAGTAGATCTTGTGAGCAAGTGCAGAGGTTGGTTATGGATGACATGTATGATCACCTGTGGTACTCTTTGTGAGCATTTGTTGGACACAGGTTTGCAGAGCTTATGCATGTATATTGAGTGTAGTTTGATGCGCATTGATTGCTCATTGTATTGAGCTTACAGGACAATGGTTATTTTGTGTTGATAGCCATTGTGCGTCAAAACTCTGGCGAAATTTTCCCAGGAGTTTTATGCGTATCATTTATGCGATCTAGGTAGAGATTGCGGGTTACACTCAGCATTTGCGTACGGTGTTCTCTGCAGGTGGGAGATTTGTGCGTGTGTATGCATCGATACCGCACATTGTGGGCTTGGTGATTAGCTCACGGGTTTGACAGACGTACACTTATCTTGGCACACTCACAAGAGTGAGTATTGTGATGTATGCTTGTGTGGCTACGAGCTAGGTAGCCGGATTCGAGCACTAATGGCTTGAGGTTTTTCAGCAGGTTTCAGCTACAGGTTTACAAGTTTACAGGCAGGTTTGAGGTCTTATTTGGGTGCTGAATTTTCAGCCATTGTTTCCTCTTTGCAGGTGTCCAAGTATGGCTCAGTTGTAGGCTGATCTGGGACACATTTGTGACTTGTTTATGCAGCTGTTTAAGAGCTGAATTTTGGGGCTGTTTTGCAGCCATATTTTACAGCCATATTTGCAGACTTTTGTTTGATGCGATTCGAGCCAGTTTAGGGCTGATTTGGTTGACATTTGCTACTCATTGTTGGTTGCTCTTTTGCGAGCATTATGGCTGATTTTTCATTTGACTTCCAGCGTTATGGTCTGACACAGTTTGATGGTGCAGATTTTGTTGCTTGGAAGGAGCATATGCTTGTTGCATTGGTAGATTTGGGGCAGGATAAACCCTTGCGTGGTTTATCGGCGAAGCCCAAGTCTATGCGTGATGATGATTCGCAGGATCTTGATGAGTTAGCTATGTCTACGATTCATTTGCATTTGGTTGAGTCTATTTACTGGCAGGTCTCGAGGGAGACTACAACTCATGCTTTATGGCAGAGTTTACATGCTATGTATGCGACATCCATGTCTACAGGGAAGTCTAGTCCCACTTCTATGTCCATGGGAGAGATTGGTCCCACACGCAAGTCTCGACGGCATAGAGACTTGACATGTTTGCATTGTGGACATAGAGGGCATATTAGGCGTCGATGTTTCAGGCGTTTGAGACAACGGAGGCGACAGATGCGTGATGCAAATTTGGGCATGACAGATGCTAGTGAGATCAATACGGTGGTCACTGAGTATGCTTGTGACGGCGATGTCACATTTACATCTAGCTTGTCTTCAGACGATCTTATGTCTACGGATTACATATCGGATTACACATTGTCTTCACATTGGTTACTAGATTCAGATGCTACTTTCCATGTCACGTCGCATCGTGAGTGGTTTAGCACGTTTTCTAGTGGGAGACTTGGTTGTGTGCACATCGTTGATGGTGTTGTGTATGACATTGAGGGTGCAGGAGACGTATGTTTGTCCTTGCCCATTGGTATGAGATTTAGCCTGCGTCATGTGCGTTATGTGCCAGATTTGAGACAGGATTTGATCTCAGTCAGACAGTTACGGGATAGTGGATGTCGGGTATCGCCACTTGAGCGATCTTTTGTGATGCATTTGGGTTCGCTAGTGATTGTGAGAGGTGCCAGGAGTGGTACAGGTTACCCATTGCATGTGGATCACGGGAGAGACGGTGTTGTCTCTGTGATCATGCAGCCAGGTAGAGAGCGAGAGAGCAGGCGAGTCTCTTTTGCTCATGGGTTGCAGGGTGCTTTGCATGGAGTGCAGAGTAGTGAGCTCATTGTGCACACAGTTGGGACACAACTTGAGCAGTCACACAGAGAGGTGACAGAGTCAAACATGCATGCTTTGCTAGTGACCGAGCAAAGCAGAGAGTCAGTTGTGCGAGATACTTCTATGCAGGATAGACAGGTAGAGCGGTCTTGCTCTAGTGAGTCACGACAGGAGGACGTTGTGCAAGAGTCTATGCATACGGAGTTAGAGCATGAGAGCTCTAGTGAGTCACAGCGGATTGAGTGGTCATGTTTGCAGTGGATGATTGCAGAGGAGACTGAGATGTCAGCGATTATGCAATCATTCCTTTCTATGCTCGACAGTGACCATGGGGATATAGTTGTGCAGGATATGTCTTCCAGCAGACACCTAGAGCAGCTGGTTTGCTCTGAGGTTGCACGACAGGTTGATGCGTCTTTTGTGGACAGTCAAGAGATGCATGTGGCTGACACGCCTTGTCAGTCAGAGATGCCTATTGCCAGGAATATATATGTTGATGCATGCTCCGTAGAGCTAGCAGGGCCCGCTAGCATTGCATCGGCATTCGGTGGTCTCATGTATGAGATGTTGATCTTGAGACCAGATATCGTAGCTGTAGTGGGAGCATTTGCAGTTGGGGTTGTCAGTCGTTTGTTGATTGATGATGGTATAGTGCACGAGGGAGATATGCAGGTATTGCGTACATACTTGCAGTACGTGTGCGGTACGTCTGGTGGTGTATGGACTTACACGGGAGCAGGACAGCCGGATGCACACGATCACAGCCAGCCAGTGGGCATCGGTTGAGAGCGGTTTTCTCTTGCCTTTTGTAGTCTTTAGACTAGGTTCTCTTGCTTAAAGGCACAAGTCGCCTTTAAGTGGGAGGTTGTTGGGGTATAGGCGTCTGTGCCTTGCCCGGCCGCCCAGAGTCTGGGCGCCCACTGACTTGTATACCTTATACATAGCATAAGTGTATAGGGGGCTGCTCACTCTTTTGAGTCTCCCCACCCATATCTGTGTCGTGTGTCTCCTTCTCTCTCGCTCACTCTCCGTCTATGGTGCTCCCCGATCCCCTTCACTAGTATGGTATCTAGAACACTAAATTTAAAGAGTTTGGTCAATAAAAGAGATAGTTATGACCAGGCAAAGACTAGTTGCTCTGGATGTGCAAAACAACATGCCGCGGAGGAAGACGGAAAGAATCTCTGCATCTAGAAGTACACATGTAAGCTGCATGCCATATTTGATAGCATCCATTAGGGTACTTGAATGAACACTGGGCTGTTCAAACCCTAAAGTTCAAATATGTGGATCAATTTGAAATCATTGCTATCATTTGCAAACCCATGCATGATTAGGTGTAAACAATGGCAATTTGAGCCTCCTTCAAAGGGGCCCAATTAAGTGTCATATGAGACTTGACTGCAAAGCTATTGTAATGGGAGGCTGGCTAATTTCCTATAACTAGGAGTACTTGAGCTTATATAAGCCCATGCAGAGTCATATATTCCTAAGGGTGATGTGGGATCATAGTTCATATTAATTTAATTACAAAAGGTTCATTCGCGGATTATTAATTGCTGGGCCTTTGTACAGAAGTAGTGCGCCAGATCATGTATGTATTTCTGATCAATCAAATTGGTAACTTGACAAAGAGAAAGTGACGAGTTTACCCAGCCTACTTCAAAGGATAATTAAGGATTGAATATTGAAGTTAATGAAAAAGAGCTTACGCTAATTGCTGACTCACCTTACTGATTAGGGATTGAAGTTGAGATGGGTCCACCGCATTACTGCAGTGCTGATCATCAGCAGGCCCAAGCCTTGCTTTCTTAGCCGACATCGTACTCTCCTGATCGTCGCCATGATCACTTGGCTGAGCACGACATGAAAA